>NC_137233.1:2304282-2324282 GCF_949987685.1 Ammodytes marinus | reverse complement strand
GCATACAGACAAAGTTTAGCCAAATTAACACCTAAATGTACATGTTTGACCTTTTATTTAAACAAGTAAGAGAGAGGTTATGGAAGCAAAGTAGACAAAACATCTCAAAATGTACCAGTGCTTGGGACAGAGCAATATTTTAGCATGCAGTGTATCGAGTTTTCAGGTGTGTGTATTTTTTTTCGGGGAGACAAAATTCGCCATAACACCTGCGCTAACTTCACCTAAACACCAGGCTACATATTACACAATAAATAAAGGTGTCAGGTGTGTTTTAACGTTACCTGCGAGGGTGGTTCCTCATCTGCACCTTGTCGTTGTTCTCCATTTTATTTTCCTCTTCTGTTTTAGTCCTTTTATAGTCGCTCTAAGTCAAAAACTTGACAGTTTCTTGTCAGTTGATGCTAACCGTCTGTTAGCTCGCTAGCTGCCTGGCTAGCCGCGAAGAAACCCCAACGACTGTTTATCATTTTGTAAAAAGCGCATTTTTGTCTACATTACGTGGATAGTTTTATCATTTAGCCGCCATGTTCTTTGTTGTTAGGTTCATCCTTCTTCTCCTACTCCTCCTCTGTCGCTCATAGCCCGGGGATAACTTTGGACTAGTTTGACAAACGGCTGCTGTGTGTGTGACATCCAGGGGAACCGACCAAACCAGGAAGAGATTGAAGCCGAGAATGAGAGCAGGAAGGCGGCGTGGACAAAGGCTGTAGAGGGGGGTCACCACCGGAGGAGGGCGCTATATACCCACGATTAAATTCAAATCACCTTATTTGTCCCCCCAAGGGCTTTTAAAAGGCACCTCGAGTAGCATTAATAAACATGGACATAACTCACATACACAAGACAATGTCAAAAAGCTTTACATAAATGCTCATAGTAACTGATAGGCCTATTTACATATATCGTTATATTTATTTATACACACCTACTAATTATTTAGTTTTCTAATACCATATGTAGACACATCAAATGCACTTTGCTCTGTACTAGAAACTACACAGACTTGTATTATTCAACTGAAAATTGCACACTTTATTCATGCAAATAGTTCCTTTTCAATACATGTTTATATGTTATACTATACTTTGTCATATTCATGTTTGTGTGTGCCTAGGAGAGCAAACTAAATAAGAATGTCCTTGTTCATTTCACTGCCTTCTGACTGTACAAATGACAATATCTTGAAATCGTGAAAAGCTAAGATCTATCTCTGCAAAATGACAATATTATTTTTTTCATGACATTGATTTTGAAAGGCACACAGAAGAAAAACCAGGAGGGCTCAGACATTAATAGAATATTTTATTTTTAGAGGAACAGAACAGCACAGCGGTGTTCACATCTAAAGCAGTAAATTACAATCCAAGAAACTTCATCCTCAGAGCGGGAATGAACGGCGGCAGGAGCTGGAGGAGAGAAATCACAATTAGACACAAATTTAAATAAATATTTTCTCTTTTCTTTTCCTTCTTGTGTCTTGTTTTGAGAAGTCAGGTCAAATTTATTATCAATTTCTGCAAGATGTGGAATACATACAGAGGAATCGGAAATAGTTTTCACTCCGACTCACGGTAAAATAAGTATTATTATAAGTGTAAGTTTATTTGGACAGAAAAAAAAAACATTGAGATTAAGAATATGTTTTTCAAGGGAGACCTGGCATGCAGCATGATAAATAGCATATTAAATACACATAGTTAGAGTCAGAAAAACACGAGGACAATATTAAAAGTACTAATAGTAAAAGCAATTCACATCGAACAATAACAATTTCAAGAAGTCGGTTGTGTTGCCAGTCAAATTGGAAACCTTGATATCGAAAGGAATCTATCTCTATTTCTTTCATTTTGGACCTAATAGCATTAAACAAGACTAGTTTAAGATTATTTATATATAAATATAAATTATACTATTATATATATTAATAGTGATATCAGGTTATTCCCAGGTATATCCAAGTTCAATTTAAGATTTTTTTAAATACAATTTTAATGCCACTTAAAAATTAATTTCATGCTAACGTCAAAGCCATACTGGCGAACCTAGGAAGGATATAATGGAAATGTAGATGCATTTTAAGGTACTTAAAATAAAAAAATAAACATCTATCTATCTATCTATCTATCTATCTATCTATCTATCTATCTATCTATCTATCTATCTATCTATCTATCTATCTATCAAGCAAGAGAGGTCTGTCTGTGACTCTCATATCTCTCTCACTGTTAGTCAGATCGGCCTGAGCTTCCGGATATGGCTTGTGCACGGCACAAAGGTGTGCATCCTTGATTGATTATGAAGTTTTTTGGGCCAGATATGTAGAAGTTATCATATTTATATCATGCTGGCGGCGAATACATGCCCACACTGAAGGCCACAGTAACAACGGGCATGAAGCGGCATAAAGTAATTTCCGGCTAAACCCCGCCTCCCTCTGATTTGATTGGCTGCTGCGACCAAAGCTTGAAATGAGTGACGAGCGGGACACACACAGCAGACCTGCTTCCTACGGGCACTGCACTAGTATTGTTAATGCTAGAGTTTGTGTTTAAATCCAGGTCTTTATGGTTTATGAAATATAACTCACAGAAGTGTTTTACTCTCCGGACGGCCGCACGCTCTCGAAGACGCCGGCTTCCTTCATGTAGTTGAACTCTTTTGCCGCGTCGTATGTTTTGTAGAAATCAGCGTAGGCCTGTTTCCTGGGCTCTGTCACTCCGTACTGTCGGGGAGAAAGAGAGACCTGTCTGGTTAGAATGTAATTTAAAAACTGACTGACTACATTTTTTATTTAATTGAAAGACATAATCAAATTATTATGGTGTGATTTATTTTTAATTTTTTGCAGGAATCTGTACGAAACAGAGATGCTTTATTAAGTGATTCTGGAGAACGCTTGTTAAAATCAGTGAATATTTCCTCATGATCCGCTACCTGTCCTTACTGTGTGTGCGGTGAAAATAAATATGTTGTTCATACACAGCCTAGGCTCTGTAAACTGGTATGTATGTAAACAAAGGGGTGCCTGCCATAGCTAGCAACAGGCTAGCGTGTGCAGAGCCTAGGCTGTGTATTTTTTTTCAACTCACACACAGTACTCGCAGGCAGCGGATCTCCACTTTTAAGTCTATAAATTAATAATGTGTATGCAGGAAATCTCTGCAGCATGCCCAATATATAATTTCAAATGGTATTTCCAAACATTTAGCCTTTAGTAGGTCAAATTACACTATTACAATTATGATCACATTTAAATTAACTGTGCAGTTTCAACTGTTTCTTTATATGTCCATGTGTGCAGCCCTGCCAACATTAGAATAAAGCGTATTTAGCTGTAAGGCCTGGTGGTGTGGTCGTTTCACCTTGAAGCCGATGGCGGCCACGAAGGACAGAGCGAAGGCAATGGGGAGATGGAACCTCAGGCGCTTCCCCAGCAGATTCCTCATCACCGGCTTAGCAAGAGACATGGTGGAGCTACAATTACACAGGAAATAACAGTAATGTCAGGAAGAAGCATGTACTGTCTGGGTATTAAAGGGCTACAGATGAACATTTCTTATCATTCTGGAACTACAATTGTTTTGTATTTTGGTTATTTGACAGGGGCTTAGCAACAGACATGGTGGACAGCCTGAGATATACAGGACATAAGAATGGTGTCAGGAAGAAGCATGTATAAGTCAAGAATGAGTCCAGTCAGTCACTTCCTGTTCAGCTCTACAAGCAAGAAGAGACATGCCGGAGCACCTACACTATAAAGGCATTATAATGTCAGCCAACAGCATGTACAGTCTGAGTATAAGGGGACTACAGATGAAACATTTATTATAATACTGGTCTGGTACAGCTAAGGAGCTGTGCATTTCCCCTGTCAAATAAACGAAAAAAAAAAAATTGTCCAGTCACTTCCTATTCAGCTTTAAGAAAATACTGTTTGGGTGTTCTTGTTGTACTAGCGTCTCCAGACTAAAAGAGGGTTAAGGTTGTAAATGACCTGAGGTTTACTTCAAACATAAAATCAAACCAGCTTCATTTATTTAAAGCCCGATTAATACTACGGCAGACTACTAGAGTTTCAGTACAGGTACGTTTCTAACGTCAGATAATGACGCAGCAGATAGTATCAATAATCATGCAACAGATCCCTTACAGATCCTTTTTTACATCTTGTTGGATTTCATGTGACGTATACACATAAAATGATATTTCCGCAATAAGCTACCTCTTTCAAACACACATTTTCTACTAAACCTAAGCTCTAAAACAGATCAACTCGACTCTTATTTTCTTGACAAATAAGAAAGTGTACGAGACAGTAGAATTTTCAGTAAGAAATTATAAATATTGTCCGATAACAACTAATCAACGTGTTCGTGAGGGCAGTCAGGTCACACTAACATTGTAACGTCTTGTGTGACCTCTCTATAGGATTAAAACCGAATAACACTGCAGTACCATACCGTCCACACACATTTAAAGACGTATATTAAGGTTTTTAAAATATAAAAACAGACACTTATCCTACTAGCAATAGCACTGTGGGCTAAACTAGCTCCACGCTGCTAACTGCTACCCAGCCGCAGAAATGGGCGTAAACAGAGCAAAAATACGGGGAAATTATACAATCAAAGAGTTGTTATAGGTTTATAAACGCACTAACTTGTGGTGTAAAACCAAAACACCCAGTTAATCTGTGTAGTTCTGATGAATACTCACAAGTTTGAGTCACGACCTTCACGGAAGAAGCGCAAATGGCAAATACACTGGTTTAGCTGCGGACGTGATGCTACAGGAGCCGCAGAGGGACAAAGTATTAAAGCCGGTGGAAAAAGCGAAGCGAATAAAGGCAGGGTACGTGAGGTCATGAAGAACGTTGGTTGAGAGATTGATTTCTGATTTATTTTTAATTTTTACAAACTGTAAAGTCTAACCCTGTATCGATAATATATTTATACATTGTTAACAGCAAAATTGCATTTCCCCTGTTTACGTAAAAAAAATATATATGAATAATTGTTTGTCTTTCAAACTTGCACACACAATGTACACGTCAGTTTCCCATGCAAATATTGGATTACATTTAAAATAGTTAAATAGATGTGTTGCTGTATAAGTCATAATAATTAACCTACATGAAAAAAACTAAAACACACAATGGAAATAAGAACACCAATATGCAAATTATATTTACATAATGTAGGCTACAAAAATAAAAAAGATTAGTATTTCATTATTGGTAAATATATATTATTGTACATACTATCTATGGTAAATACATACAGTAGGCCTATATAAACTTAAGTGAACTATGAGCTTTGTGTGTGTGTGTGTGTGTGTGTGTGCGCTATGTGCTGTAGTAACACAATGTGACCACCAGAGGGAGGCCGAGCGACACTGAACTCACCTTCATACATCAGACCCATTTGTTTACAGTCTGCGTCACACCTTGTATATAAAATAAAAATGTAAACTACTTGTCATTTTCCAACTGTGGCATCACATGCATTATGAGAATAGATATATCTTTTGAAGATGTTGATTTAATAGAGCTGCAGTATTTAATCTCTGGTTTTGTTGCAATGAGTACAGCCTTGATTTTATTCTGGAATGTTTTACCTCCTGGATGTCATTGTGTCCAACTCTGAACTTGCCACAACATTTTCTTTATTAAATTTTGACTATTCTGTTACTATTCTGCCTTCGACAGCTGAGCAACAGTGACACAAAGCGGCTTTATTGACACGTTTTATTTGACAAAATTCTGCAGACTGTGAACGGTTGAAGGGACAAGCTTAGCGACACATATGCACTAAATGAAAAAACTAAAAAAGTTAAATGTTCGTACTTTGTAGCTTGAAAACGCTTCAACACAGAACAACCAACATTAAACTGAAGCAAAGAAAGAAAATATATTTAACTTTGTCCTTCCTAAACGTCACCACCTTCTGTTTCTGTAAAGTGCATTCTAACATTTTAACAAAGTGAAGCTCCTGTCTGCTTTCTGAAAAAGGAGCTGCAAAGAAAGACATTTATGATTCATATCCCTAACTGAATAAACACGTTATGATTGTTTAAAGGTGGAGTCAGTGATTCTGGAGAACGCTTGTTGTCAAAATAACTTTTTTGTCAAAAACAGTGATTATCTCCTCAGGATACTTGCCTGTAAGTACTGTGTTACTAAAGAAAATCTATTCTTAATACACAGCCAATGCTTGGTAATTGCTGTGGACATGTTGTTAGCATTGGCGGTCCTCCTTTATTTACATACCAGTTTACAGAGCCTAGGCTGTGTAGTAACAACACTGGATTTTTTTTCAGCACACACACAGTACAGACAGGTAACGGATTGTGAGGAGATATTCACCGATTTTGACTCGACCTTTGAGCTTTTACAAACTAAGAAAACAGCCTTCAGTCTGGAGCAGTTTGTACATCAAGTCTAAATTGAAAACTGTAATGGATAATATGAATTCAGCTTGTTATCCTGACCTTAATGTCACCTGTTGTACTTCTGCAATTGCCTGTATCAGTTCAAATGTGGTGCACTGCCATATGTCTAACCGCAGACCTGTGTACTAATTTAACTGTTAACCACAACTTCTCTGTTCTGTGCATGACAGTAATAGACACTCTCTGTTTCATGCTGGGGTTAATACACAGCCTATAGGCTCTGTAAACTGGTATGTAAACAAAGTGGACCCACCGTAGTTAGCAACATGCCCGTTTACAGAGCATAGGCTGTGTATTACTGTATTTCGTTTTTTTTAGCGCACACACAGTACAGACAGGTAGCAGAACAAGAGGGAATATTCACTGATTTTGACATCAAGCGTTCTACAGAATCACTGACTGCACCTTTAGTTTATATCATTCATCTAAGCCCTGTAAAAGTTATGTGTGTAATTTATGTGTGTGTGTGTGTGTGTTTGTGTGTGAGACAGACAGAAAAACAAGATTCAGATGATGCAATGTAATCCACTGAATAATAGAACATTTGTCCTTTTAGTCATTTGCTGTCTTTGTGAGTGCCATGAGAATTTGTGTGTGTGTGTGTGTGTGTGTGTGTGTGTGTGTGAGTGCCATGACAGTTTGAGTGTGTACGCCAATATTTTACTCCAACACAAAACAAAGGAATAATCAGGATGTTTGGATTAGTGAGATAATCAAAGCAACATTTCTTCACAATCTGGACCCCACAAAACTCACCACAAAGTCTTTATTTCTTTGCACAATGTCCAGAATGTCTGTCCAACATGCAACAACCCAATAAAATCTAAGAGAGTCATTTCCTCTTTCCATTTTAATTGTTTCCCTCATTCCTTCGATATTGAGAAATACAGAGAAACGCATTTAGTGCGTTGATTTGGATTGTGTTGCAGTGTTCGACCTCTGGCAAACTGTACAAAAAAAATAATCACTAAAAAATTAAAGAAAAAAAAACTCTGTTAGCGGTTATAATTTTTTTCTCAGAATAATAATTAAAACACATAGAGGCCAGTCCTTTAATCGTTAATACCTTTCCATTTATTATGTCAAATAGGTCTGTATTTGCTCTCATTGAAGCTATAGTGCGTAACTTTTTTCATATAAATGAAAAACACCGACTGCAGAAACGTGTTGTTGCTACTGGCAACCCTCAGCTGCTTCTCTAAGGACTCAATGGCCGCCATCTGAGTCCTCACCACAGACTGGGACGAAAGGATTCACATTTAAAGCTATAGTGCGTAACTTTTACATATGAATGAATGCCGGTTACATTTAAGCCATTGGCAAATGAGTTGACACAAAGTCGATTAAGCCTATCATCAGCTCCACAAAACTCTCTCTGTATTTCTCAGTATGGCAGCGTTTACAAACGGGTGTCGCCCCTCCCTGACACTGAGCTCAGAAAAATCCCAAGAAATGTTTCAGTTGTTGATTCTACTGCTAAATAAAAAAAACTGGACGTACAGCAGAAGGTATAAAATCCATGCGCCATCACTGAAGGCTTAACCTCATGTAGATGCACCGACAGTGTTGTTGTAATTACTCAGAATTCATGGGGGCGACAAAAGTTACATACAGTAGCTTTATCGTCATACACAACATTTCGATCCGTTATTTTGTCCATTCGGCTGCTGGAAATCTTCTCAAAAATCCTTAAATTCACAAACATTTTCATAGTTCGAGAGTTTGTGAGTTTGAAGATGAAAAATACTTTGATGAAAAATCAAGCTCAGGTCAAACTCATAAAAACATCCTTGGTTTTTACCTGTAATATTTTCAGTCAGACAGAGAAATAATCCCTGTTGATTGTAACAACAGAACGCATAACAACAACCATCGCTGGTGGACCAATGTGTTTTTTATTGAACCAATGGCACATTTTTATTTATTTTTAACCTTTATACAGGTAAATCCCACTGAGACTGGAGACTCTTTTTCAGACCTGTTCCCATTCCCACGTTACCATTCACACACAGATAGCAGGCTAACTATCAGGAGCAATTTGGGGTTCAGTGTCTTGCTCAGGGACACTTCGAGATGTGGCGGAGAGACGGGGGATCGAACCACCGACCATGTAGTTGAGTGGTCGACCGCCCTACACACTTAGCCACAGCCGCCCCCCAATTGAAAACATAAAAAAAACTCACTTGTTCCACTGAATGAACTCTGCACTGGGCCGTGAGACTGACATATTTACTGTTCCTGTCTGTTTTGTTTTAAATCCAAAATCTAATCCGGTCCTGGTAACATTTTTTCTCATATTTTTTTATTTGTCCATTGTCATCCCAGACAGAAAGCAGGGCGAGCATACAGTATTTAGACACACACACACACACACGCTAACACACTAACACACACACACACACACACACACACACACACACACACACACACACACACACACACACACACACACACACACACACACACACACACACACACACACACACACACACACACACACACACACACACACACACACACATCGTCAAGACTCTCCAGATGTTTGGAAAGAGGAATGTTCTCAAGTTTAAAGACATTTGGTGGACGTATTGAGAAGTTCATTTTTAATCCAAAGAGATCCTTTCCCAGACAATGAGTTCTCACAGTACTCTCCATCAGATATATTTGTGTCAAGCGCTCCGGTGGTGTAGTGGATAGAGCGTGTACCATATTGGCTCCGGCCTTCATTGCAGTGGTCGCGGGTTCAACTCCGACCCGAGGTCCTTTACTGCATGTTACCCCCACCCCCCTCTTTCTCTGTCTCTCTCTCTGTCTCTCTCTCTGTCTCTCTCTCTCTCTCTCTCTCTCTCTCTCTCTCTCTCTGTCTTCCCATTTTAACTCTGTACTGTCTTGAAAATGCCAAAAAAGAATCTTAAAAATTATATGTTTGTCTCATGATGGTTAAACAGGAATTTATGAAAAAGTGAGATAAAAACGTTGCTCTATATATTTTTTTTATGTACAAACAAGTGCAACAGTTTGTTTCCTTGGTCCTATGAGGACTGCATGGCTTTCACAGGTTTCTTACCATCCCATGTGGAAGTGTCCCTGGGCAAATACACTGTTAACTTTGCTACTGATAGTTTTGTACAGTAGCTCTAGGTAGTAAAAGCGCCATATGAATGCGGCCATAAAAAAAAGTGTTTTTCAATAGTTTGTTTAATAGATGACATAGTGTCAATCCGATCCAGTAAAGGTCTTGTGTGGCTCCAGGTTTTCATCCCAACCAAGGCAGAGCAAACCTGACCCAACAAATCATCTGTGTGAAGACAGTTCAGTTGATTGCATAACACTTTTTTAACCTTTATTTATACAGGTAAATCCCATTGAGACCGGAGACTGACTCTTTTTCAAGGGAGGCCTGTTCCTATTCACACTTCTTATCGGTGCCATCATGGTGCGGGTAGGATTAAGGCCATGACCAAACATACACAGATTAAAAACATAAATGCATTGAGCGACTTCTTGAGGTCAACAACTGCCATGCGCTAAGTGGGGTCATGAGCCAGCACTTCTCAGAACCTCAGAAATACAGAACAAGTAGATTTTTCAAAATGCTTTGGTTTAGTGTTTCCGGGTGTGATGTTTTTGTGTAGCCTGGCACCGCCCGCCTTCCTACTTCTGCTCAATTGTCATTTCTCTTCAGTTGTCAGTCTGGGTCTACGGTATATAAGTGAGTTTACTCTTTTACCGGTCCAATCAGCGAACAGAGGGAGTGGCTGAGAACAATGACGTTGAGGTCGTGCGCCAGTTTCAGTTGTAGTCAGAAGCCGGCGCATGACATACATCACGACCAAACGTTATGCGATTGGTTGGCAGATCCAGAGTGGCACTGGGCAGATCCAATAGTTTTAAACTTCAACAGACACACGCCTTCAAGTGAGTTAACGTTTGTCAACTGAGCGATTCCAGACCTTCTGTACAAATGAAATGAAGTACGATGGTCTGGTAGAACTAGGCTAGTTTTCGTGTTGACAAAAGGACAAAATCGCACATAAGAAAATACTGTGATGCAAAGAACCATGTGATGTATGTGTGGTAATGGCGTCAGGATGTTGGCGGGGCGTATGGAGCCATAGATGTCGTGCCAATATGGAACATCCGCTAAAGTCTGGCTCCAGTATTGAGGAGGAAAGGGATCGTTGTACCAAGTCTTAGAGTCGGACCATCATAGTATATTGTCAATGATTGTATTCCTTTCCCACTTTTCTACTGGTCTGTTCTGTACACCTGACATCTATCGCAATGTCTGTCTGTCCTGGGAGAGGGATACCTTCCTCTGTCACTCTCCATCTCCGTAAAAGTGTTTTTTTTATGGGAGTTTTTCTCAGTCGAGCTTGGGGTTGGAAGCCATTAGAAAAGGAGGGGGTTTAAGTCATTCTGTTGGACTGTACCATGATTGAGATGGAGGGGGGGGGGGTTGCTGGTAGAAGTCTTAGGGTCGTACCATCATGATACATTGTCAATGCCTCTGCCACTCTCCATAAGGTTTTTCAACAAAAATAATTATCCCATTAAAGGGTCTTTTGATCTCAGTCAAGTTTAGTGTTAGAAGTCGGACTGTACCATGATTGACATGGGAGGGGGGGTGGTTAGAAGTCGTAGGGCCGTACCATCATGGAGGTGGAGCGGAGTGAGTAGCTGGGGCCTCTGAAGTGGTGCCACTTTATGCCGTTGAGTTTTCGGATGTTGTGTCCAACGGTGTAATAAATACCGTTCAGGTTGGAGAAACCACAAGCGTCAAACCACCAACCTGATGGAGAGAGAGAGATGGAGAGAGAGAGAGAGGGAGAGAGAGAGAGAGAGGGAGAGAGAGAGAGGGAGAGAGAGAGAGAGAGAGAGACATTTTATAGTCTACCTGAAATGGCATGCCAATACTTATTATTATTCTTCTTCCGTCAAATTATTCCACCGTAGCTAGCAAAATGCCAGTTTACAGAGCCTAAGCTGTGTATTAACACTTGATTTTTCTTCAGAGCACACAGTCACAGTAAAGTCAGGTAGCATATTGTGAGGAAAATCACTGACTCTACCATTAATTTCTTTGTCCTTCTGTTGCCTCTTTTTCAACTATTTCTCTGTAAAATGCAGCAATTTGAAATAGCTCGCTGACTAATGATGACCATTGGAGTATTTTATTTTATTTTTTATTATTTCTTTATGTATTTTTCATCGTCTTAAGACTCAAAGTTTCGCTGGACCGATTAACATAATCTGCTACAGCCGTCCACAGAGGAGAAACTAAAGAGCTGTTTGTGTTGGCCTTGACACAAAATGGACGCTGTTGCAGTGAAGGGCGAGAGAGACACATGTTTGAAAGACCGACGCTATTGGTGGAAAATACTGTTTGTTCCTGATACTCCAACACAAACACATGGATTTTCACGTACCATTCATTGCGCACACACACACACACACACACACACACGCACACGCACACACACGCACGCACGCACACACACGCACACACACGCACACATGCACGCACACATATACGCAGGCACAAAAACACACACACACACACACACACACACACACACACACACACACACACACACGCACACACACACCGGTCATGTATTTTCTTATTTGCTGTGATTAATGACAGAGAGATATTATTTAATGGCAGTTTGATACGCTTGTATAAAACGGTTCATTTTGTGGTTCCACCCTCTGAATTCACAAGGGAATTAAGATATTTATTAGAAAATGTGTTTGTCTTTCCAGGGACAGAACATTTCCATGTCAGAAACTGCTTTGTTTGATGAGTTTGGCTTTTAAAAATATATTCTAAAGCTACAGTGCGTAATTTATTTTCTATATAAATGAACGTCGGTTACATTCAAGCCATCGCCAAATGACTTGACACAAAGTTGATTAAGCCTATTATCAGCTCCTACAAAACTCCCTCTGTATTTAGTCAGTATGGCAGAGTTTACAAACTGGTGTCCCCCCCCCCTCTGACACTTGTGCAGGAGCTCAGAAAAATCCCAAGAAGAGCCCAAGAAATGTTTAAGTTGTTGATTTTCTTCTAAGAAAAAACCTGGACGTACAGGTGAAGGTATAACATCCATACGCCATCACTGAAGGCTTTACCTCATATAAGCCTAAATAGAAAACCACCCAAAAGCATTTATTTCCTCAGTTTTACCTGCGGTCAGCATCAAAAAGTATGTTTTTAATTGGTCTGTCTAACTGTGTGCTCTGTAAAACAGAACCAGACTAAACAGAAACCAAAATAATCAATTTCACTTTTCATTTTCACGATTTTATAACTCGGTCCCCGTATCTATTTGAGCTTTCTTCCTATACTGCCGTCAATGTAATGCACTTTGAACTACATGTACTGTAGCTTGTATGAAATGTGCTACAGTGTATAAATGAACTCTGATAGATTGAGAGTAGCTACGTTACCTCCGGTGAGCATCAGAGCACACTTGCAGTGGTCACAGTTGTCGTTGTCCTGGTCGCGGGTGCTGAAGCCCGTCCCGTGTGTGTTCAAGCTGCTCTGTCTGCCCGATGTCCCGCTGTAGCCTCGCAGATACAACCTGAGGGGAGAGGAACGAAAAATACTCTTAGTGCTATATGTGGTCAGTATGCATTAATAGATAGTATGTGAGGGAGTTAAAGGTGGAGTCAGTGATTCAGGAGAATGTTTGTTATCAAAATAGCTTGTTGTCAAAATCAGTGAACATCTCTGCTACCTGTCCGTACAGTGTGTGTGCTGAAAAATAATGCAGTTTTAATACACAGTCTAGGCTGGTATTTACAAAGCATATGTAAACAAATGGGCCCACCTGTAGCTGGTAACATGTTTGTTTTAAATAGTTTTGGTAATTTGTGTGTCGTTCAGTGATTGGCTGCTCACCTATAATTGGTTATTATCACACAGTATTCTCACCTGTACTGCTGCCTCTCATTGGTCAGAGTGAACCTGTCATACAGAGAGTGGGCGGGGCCTCCCTCCCAGTCTCTGAGCTCCACTCTGAGAGAGTACTGGCCCTGAGCGCTCAGCTGGTGCAACGCCTCGTTACCCAGCCAGTGCTCACCAAACACATCCCCAAAACCCTACAGAGAGACCGGAGGGTATTGTTTATGAATGGGGAAGACTTTCATTTGTTTGTTTGTTTGTTTGTTTGTATTGATAAATAATACATACAAAAATGCATTCAAAAAATCTGCAAGAATATTTATAAGGTGTCATAAACAATATCTTAATTAAACTTAATTATTTTTGTGCTAAGTTTTAACACACTAACAAGTCCACTAATTCAACCCCAATCAAAAATAGTTTTAATTTCTTTAAATGATGTCCCCATTTCATTTAGATTCCTTGCTGCAATGAGAAAAACAGACCATTTTCTAAGACTTGCAGAAAGACGGGAGCAGTGTGTTGTTTATGAACAGTGTTGACCTAAAGTTGTTACTCTAGAATTTCTATTTCAATTAATTTCAATTCAAATAAACTGAATTACTTATCTGCAATTAGAATAATGTTCAAACAATAAAAACAATAAGACAGAAGTCAATAAATAGACGTCAATAAAAAAACAATCCACAACAAACACACATGAGAACATAGAACACCATGAGTATATTGCACAAAACCTACAGTAATGTTAGTTATCATTTTAATTCAAGCAACTTTATATGAATTGTTATAATGAGACCAACAGACCATCTTGTATTCCCTCCAGCTCCTCTGGAAGTCCACGCTGCCGTTAAAGCGTCTCTGGAAGACGGTCCAGCCGCCGCCACTAGTGTCCATGTCACAGAAAACCTTCAGGGGGAAGAGACACACTTAAAAAATCACTTAATTCTATGTTCAAAATGTGTTTGAAGAAAAGAAAAATAGCAGCTGCTCAATGTAAAAGAGGCATGATTGTAATAATATTAAACTTCCAAATGATATTTCAGACATTTCCAACCTGTATAAAACCGTCCTTTTATCACAGTTGTACCTGTATTGGTTCAGTCCTATTTCCGATGTAGATGTTATACAACCCACTGACTGAGTGACCGGCTTTATACGCATCAGCACAATCTCTCCACAGCTGGTTCCTGGGAGGGGAGCCTGGACACACACACACACACGCACACACACACACGCACACACACATAAACGCACGCACGCACATATGCACGCACACACACACACACACACACACACACACACACACACACACACACACACACACACACACACACACCAGGAAATACTGTATGTGTAAGTAAGCAAATAAGGTATGAATATAATATAGAACAAATGAAGAAATGCAACAAAATCAGCTCTTATTTTGACATTAAGTTTGTCCAAATATGCACATGTAGAGTGTGTGTGTGTGTGTGTGTGTGTGTGTGTGTGTGTGCGCGCGTGTGTGAGAGTGTGTGTGTTTGTGTCTGTGTCTCTGTGAGTGTGTGTGTGTGTGTGTGTGTGTGTGTGTGTGTGTGTGTGTGTGTGCGGCGTGTGTGTGTTTGTGTGTGTGTGTGTGTGTGTGTGTGTACCTGTAGTAGCCACCATGTTAATGAGTGTGTGGACCGACTCCATCAGCTGAGCTTGTTGCTTCTGCAGAAACGTGTTGTTGCTACTGGCAACCCTCAGCTGCTTCTCTAAGGACTCAATGGCCGCCATCTGAGTCCTCACCACAGACTGGGACGAAAACATTCACATTTAAAGCTATAGTGCGCAACTTTTGCATATAAATGAATGTTGGTTACATTTAAGACATTGTCGAAGGAGTTGACACAAAGTTGATTAAGCCCATCATCAGCTCCACAAAACTCTTTCTGTATTTCTCAGTATGGCAGCGTTTACAAACTGGTGTCGCCCCCCCAGACACTGGTGCAGGAGCTCAGAAAAATCCCAAGAAGAGCCCAATAAATGTTTCAGTTGTTGATTCTACTGCTAAGAAAAAACCTGGACGTACAGCAGAAGGTATGAAATCCATGTGCCATCACTGAAGGCTTTACCTCATGTAGTTCACATAAAAACTGTCTGTTTCAATATTAAAAGTGAATAAGATGATATGAAACACACACACACACACACACACACACACACACACAGACACACACACACAGGCACACACAGACACACACACACACACACACACACACACACACACACCTGCAGTCTGTTCTTCTGCTCCCTCATGTCCTCCAGTTCTCCTTTCTGTTGAGACTCCAGAATCTGGACTTTACTCTCCAGGCGACTGGGAGACAACCAGAGAAAAGACAGGACGTTAGATCATCAATACACAGAAAAGACATCTAATATGGATTTCAGCTTTTTGTATTATTTTTTGGCATTTTCAAGCTTTATTAGACAGTACAGAGTTGAAATGGGGAGACAGAGAGAGAGAGAGAGAGAGAGAGAGAGAGAGAGAGAGAGAGAGAGAGGGGGGTGGGGATGACCTGCAGTAAAGGACCACGGGTTGGATTCGAACCCGTGACCACTGCAACGAAGGCCGGAGCCAATATGGTACGCGCTCTATCCACTACGCCACCGGAGCGCCCCAAGCTTTTTGTATTTTTTACTGGAAATCACATAAACATCCACTCAATTTTATTCATGATCTAAGACAAAGGTTCTGGTTTCAAAGGTGCTACAAGGAATTTTAAAATATTTCTGAAACAGTCTCATTTTTCCTCTGATGATCATAAATTACATGTAAAAGCAAATGAGACCATCAGTGCAAAGAATGCTATTTCTATATAGTTTTTCTAAATGCCTTTGTCACCAAAAAGCAAATTACCATATGTCATCACAATACATTCACTATATAATGTGTCATATTAACCAGACACAGACACTTGATAGGAATCCTCTCCACAGCTTAACAGGAAAGTGTTGTTTATGTCAAAGGAAGGGAGGACACAAATCTAAGCTATTCTCCAACGCACTGGACTCCTGACTCACTCACTATTGTTAGATTTAATTTTTTAATTTTAATTTTTTTTTGGGGCATTTTTCAAGCTTTATTGACAGTGTGTAGAGACAGAGATGAAATGGGTCAGAGAGGGGAATGACATGCAGAGAACGACCCGGGCTGGATTCTAACCCGGGTCTGCTGTGAAGAGGACTGAGCCTCCCTCCATATGGTCCCACTCTAGCCACTAACCACTACACACACCCAGCGCCCCCTTAGAGAAGCTTTAAAACAAGCAAAATGAAGATTAATAACCCCTGCCATCATTCATTTCAGATTCCAGCCAAACGTTATCTGTTCTGTGCAGCTGTAGCAGCAAAAGCAGCTGCTGAGAATACACCGCGGCCCCACAGTTAGATCAACATGGTACGAGCCAAATTAATGAAACCTGATGAAGGAGTGGCAGTGGACTTAGAGCGAAATATAGGACCTTTAAAAGTAGCTGAATATCCCGTTTTAACTCTGTGTGTGTGTGTGTGGGGGGAGGGAGGGGAGAGGACGGGTGTGTGTGTGTGTGTGTGTGTGTGTGTGTGTGTGTGTGTGTGTGTGTGTGTGTGTCTGAAGGAGTTTGGATGGGAAAATATGTCTTGTATAATGTTTCACAGAATTTGTCCCAATCCTTTTCATACATTTTGAATTACTGGTAAATACTCACTTTACATACAGTCCATCAGCTGGTGGCCATGATGAGGAATATGTAATTATTAAAGTTAAAGGTGTAGTCAGTGATTCTGGAGAACGCTTGTTGTCAAGATAACTTCTTGTCAAAATCAGTGAACATCTGCTCATGATCTGCTACCTGTCTGTACTGTGTGTGTGTGTGTGTGTGTGTGTGTGTGTGCGTGCGTGCGTGCGTGCGTGTGTGTGTGTGTGTGTGTGCGTTAAAGAAAAACGCTGGTGTTACTTACTAGCCTTCATAGATATTTCAGCTTGCATACTTTTACAATGAGTACAAACAGCAAAATGATCACACACACACACACACACACACACACACACACACACACACACACACACACACACACACACACACACACATGCATGTAGTTGGGAGCTAATGCAAACTCATTAATCTACACACACACCCACACACACAGACACACACACACAGACACACACACACACACACACACACACACACACACACACACACACACACACACACACACACACACACACACACACACAGACACACACACACACACACACACACACACACACACACACACACACACACACACACACACACAGACACACAGTTTAAACCACAGCCATCAGTGACTCCCCATCCATCTCATATTTTTTTTCGTTCATTCTCAGGTCAGCATATTGAAGTGATCAGCTGCTAATGTGTTTAACTGTGTGTGTGTGTGTGTGTGTGTGTGTGTGTGTGTGTGTGTGTGTGTGTGTGTGTGTGTGCGAGCGTGTGTGTGTGTGTGTGTGTGCGTGCGTGCGTGTGTGTGTGTGAGTGTGTGTGATCTTAACGTGACCATAGTCTCACCGGTTAACGTAAACTGATATCGTTCAGACGTGTGAAACAGACTCTAGATACATCTGCACCGGACCAGACGTCTCAATCATGTCAGCTACACTTCAGCACAGAACTAGACTCTAGGTTTTGTACATCGGTGTGTGAGTGTGTGTATGAATGGGTGAATGTGGTAAGAAATGTAAAGCGCTTTGGGGCTGAGAAAATCGGCTAAAAAGCGCTGTATAAATCAAGTCCATTTAACATAAGCTACAAATGTTATATAAAAACAATCTCTCGTTACATCTGTAGTTGTTAAAGATAAGATGTTCACATGGTTTGATAATTTAAAATGTACATAGAAGCAGGGTGTTTGAATCCCAGCTACTGAGAAAAACACTGTAACTGCTGATCTACTGTATTTAAAGACATGTGCACACTGGTAAGGATTGATAAGGTGTGTTTCCATCTCTCTCTCTCCCTCCCTCTCTCCCCCTCCCTCTCTCTCTCTCCCTCCATCCTTCCCTCCCCCTCTTTTTCCCTCTCTTCCTTTCTCCCTCTCTCCCTCCCTCTCTCTCTCTCTATCCGTCTCTCTCTCCCTCACCTTCCCTCTCTCTCCCTCCTCTCTCTCTATCTCCCCCTCCCTCTTTCTCCCCCTTCTTCTCCCTCTCTCTCTCCCTCCCTCTCTCTCCCTCTCTCTCTCTCCCTCCCTCCCTCCTTCCCCCTCCCTCTCCCCTCTCCCTCCCTTTCTCTCACCTTCTCTCCCTATCTCCCTCCCTCTCTCCCTCTCCCTCTCCCTCCCCCCTCTCTCTCTCCCTCTCCCTCTCTCCCTCCCTCTCCCTCCCCTCTCTTCCTCTCTCTCCCTCCCTCTCTCCCTCTCTCTCCCTCCCTCTCTCTCTCTCTCTCTCTCCCTCTCTCTCACTCTGTTTGTATTATATCTCTTACTCTAAACACTGAACACACTTGGTAATTTTCTCGGCACATTTTCACGTCACGATGAAAAACTGTGATAATATTGTGAATGTAAATATTGGCGTCTCTCGCGGCAACAGCTGTGGACGTATTTCCATCATCTGTAATGACTGTGCTGCGTTTCAGATAGCCTCAGTGTTAAGTTGTGAAAAGGCTGATAAGGGCTTGGGTCAACTTATAAGGTTTGGAGGCGGACCACATGTAATTTAAAGGTGCTACGAGGAACTTTAAAAATGTTCTGAAAGAGTCAAATTTTTCCTCTGATGATCATGAATGACATGTAACAGCCAAGGAGAGCATCAGTGCAAACAATGCTATTTGTTATATTGTTATTATAAAATGCCTTCGTGGATGGTATCTACTATGTACTGTACAATTGTCCGAAGCACTCAAACTGCTCAAACGAACTAGACTTAAGCCGTCAATGTTGGGCACGGTAAATATGCCTAGTGTGAGTGTCTCCATAGTTACCTGTTCTTGTCTCTAAGGCGGCCCAGCTCAGAGGTTTGCAGCAGAAGGTCTTTCTCCAGTTTGTTGGTGGACAGAGAATTCTCCAGAAGCTGAATCTGGATCCGAGACGTCTGGTTCAGAACCTGGTGGAAGAAATGACATTAAAACCAGGAAATAAATATGCTTACAGATATAATGTTTTTGCTTTAAAGGAGCACTACACAGTTTTAAGTGTAAGGGGGATTTGTTTACATTTGCACATTATTATTATCAAACAATAATAATAATAATACATTTATTTTATATGGCGCCTTTCAAGGCACTCAAGGTCGCCTAACAAGCATAAAACAAGGCAAAAACACAATTAAAACAAGTTTAAAAAGCACAGAGCTTGCAGCAGATTTTCAGTCCATGGGTGAGTATGCCTGCCTAAATAAATGTGTTTTAAGGTGGGATTTGAAGGTGAGAGGTGAGTCCATATTTCTAATGTCCGGGGTAAGGCTGTTCCAGAGGCGTGGTGCGGAGCGGCTGAAAGCTCGAGCCCCCATGGTGGACAGACGAGCTGGGGGGACGTGTAGGTTGATGGAGGAGGCGGATCTAAGTGACCGGGTGGGAGTATTGATTTGGATGAGGTCAGACAATAATTTGACAGTATTCTAATCCATGGTCATTATTCTATTTCATTTACA
>NC_137233.1:2281782-2299282 GCF_949987685.1 Ammodytes marinus | reverse complement strand
GTATACATCTCATATCTCCTGTCTAGCACACACAGAACAGATAGCGATCATGTTTCAGTTGTTCTTCCTTGTACTAGTTGGTATTATGTCTATTCAAAGAAAGCAATGTCCACACAACAGCTTAGTGCTCCAAATGTTCAAAGACACACACCACAACCTTTCAAAAAATTAAACGGGGATGTTATGCACATTCCATATGGCTGTGGTGCCGTACAAAAACACAGTAAGTATTTAAAAAAAAGTAATTTCCCCAAAACAGGTAAATGCTCTGAAAATACTGTGATGGTGCAAAGAGAAACACCATCCTGTTTAAGTTGTTCTTGTGTTGTTCCACCTGTCAGAGTGAAGCAGGGCGTTTCCTCTCTGAGCTCAGATCATAAACCTGTCCTCATGTTGTCATTCCTAACGCCTCATAAGGAAAATATCTGTGTGTGTGTGTGTGTGTGTCTGTCTGTGTGTGTGTCTGTGTGAGTGTGTGTGTGTGAGTGTGTGTGTGTATATGTGTGTGTGTGTGTGTGCATGTGTGTGCGTGAGTGTGTGTGTGTGTCTGTCTCTGCCTCTGTGTGTGTGTGTGTGTATGTGTGTGTGCGTGTCTGTGTGTGCGTGTGTGTGTTAATTCCTAACGCCTCATAAGCTCCGTCGCTAACTCATCTCCTCACACTACGTTACTCTGGGGGATTAAGAATAATAATAATATCATGGCTATAGGGCTGGCAGGTGCAGCAAGTGTGATATTTGACCTTTTCATTAGATTCAATTTAAAGCTAAAGTGCGTAGGTTTTTCATTTAAATGAAAATCGGTTACATTCAAGCCATTGCTGAACGAGTTGACACAAAGTTGATTAAGCCTTTTATCAGCTCCACAAAACTCTCTCTGTATTTCTCAGTATGGCAGCGTTTACAAACTGGTGTCCCCCCCCCCTGACACTGGTGCAGGAGCTCAGAAAAATCCTCAAGAAGAGCCCAAGAAATGTTTCAGTTGTTGATTCTACTGCTAAGAATAAACCTGGACGTACAGCAGAAGTAAAATCCAGGTGGATTACCGAAGGCTTTACCTTATGTAAATGCACCGACAGTGTTGTTGTTATTTCTCTGAATTCCACATGGGGGAGACATAAGTTACGCACTATATCTTTAAATGCTGTTAAAGTATGACCGAGCCCTGACACCTTGCAGTTATGTCAGATTGTTGGCTATGAGACAATACTTTAGTATGGAAGTGTTTTGCATTCACTTAAAAAAGAAAATCCGCTTGACAGATGGTTTCATGATTCTGAGATATATTTAATTGAAAAAAAAACTATTCATATCTTGTAGTTCCGAGAAACCTTCTCATGTAAAAAATAATAATAATAATAATAATAAAAGAAAATGTGTCTGTCTCACAGATGTGCACATTAATTTGTCCCACCTGTTACTGTTAGTTAAATCCAGCTTTATTTTTTGGGCGTGAGGGAGCAACTATCTGATTGGCCAATGCAGAGCCAATGCTTTGGTTCCATGTAAATTGTTCAATGGCAAAAAAACATGAAGGAGATGATATTTGCTTTAATTTTCTTCAACAGACCACAATGCAGAAAAAAACAAATGAATATGGTTTCAAATATCACTCAGAGAAAATGTGGCTGTATTCCAATACCCACACATTCTGACCCACAATCTAGTGCACACTGGAAGTGACGTCACATCAACAGAGCCTCCATATGAAAACAAACAGGGATGCGACGGATATAAAAGAAAGAGGCAAGATCAAGGCGCAATGTTATGATGAAATAAATAAGTAAAAGTATGCGCCAAGTGTATGCCTACTGCATGCTAACTATTCGATAATTTTTTATGGTCAGATGTAGTATGTAGAACAGTAAAAAGAAAGAGTATGTGATTTGGAATGCAGAATGTGTGTAGGCCACAGGTTTACAAATGTTAGTGTGAGTGTAATGATGGGCACACTGAGGTTATTTGGTTGTCAAAGTTTGTATTTATATAAACCAGTGTAAACTATTGCTTCATCACTGTAACGCCACATTTAAATCAAATCAAGGACACTTTACTTTATACTATCATCAGACCTTGCTCAATAACTCCCCCTGTTAAAATGTTTTTAAGTGGTTAAAGGTGCTACGAGGAACTTTTAAATATTTCTGAAACAGTCTCATTTTTCCTCTGATGATCATAAATGACATGTAACAGCAAACGACACCATCAGTGTAAAGAATGCTATTTTTTATATAGTTTGGCAGCTGGCATAGTAAAAACACTACCGCTTTTGTCCAAAGAGGGGCGCTAGAATTAACACACTGAAAGTTCCTCGGAGCACCTTTAAGTAGCTCAAATCAATAAGAAATACATAAATGATCACATATTGTCAGAAAGGACATTCACTCATCTGTTGTTATGCAATATTCAATTTCTAACTTGCAAAAGAGGAGAGTAAAACAAGAACCAGATGCAAAGTACATGACTTTCACTTTCTATAATAGAATCGACTTTTAATTCTTTTTATGGGAATTCTAAGTTTGTGAAAGTGGTAGGAGTGGGAAAGCAGTGGACGGGGCCCAAAGTTAGTCCTGTTATTTTCAATCTGGTTCCCACAGGACGTCCCGAAACAACACAAACAAAACCATTACAGCATGTTCTTTATGTGTGTGTGTGTGTGTGTGTGTGTGTGTGTGTGTGTGTGTGTGTGTGTGTGTGTGTGTGAGTGAGTGAGTGAGTGAGTGAGTGAGTGAGTGAGTGAGTGAGTGAGTGAGTGAGTGAGTGAGTGAGTGAGTGAGTGAGTGAGTGAGTGAGTGAGAGAGAGAGAGAGAGTTTGCTTATGTTCTCCTGAAATACAGTCAGCTGAGTGGAGGCCTGAGTCACTTATTGTCATTATACACACCCAAATACTCTGAAGCAAAAATCTCAACTTCTAAAGCACTTCCATCAACTAAACTTTCCATAATCATTCAAAACGGTATTCTGAAGGTTATGACAGAAGGATTTGTTGATATGTTGTTAATTGTCTGATTTATGAAACATTTTGTTCTTAAAAACATGGCGAAAATGCATTTTTAAGACCTGTACATAGTATTTTTATAATATAGTATGAAAAAAGGCTGTATTCAAAATCTGTTCTGTTGGTTTTAAAAGCGTATTTTGAATATTAATTTAAACATTTCTGGAAAAATTTGAATACAGAAATGATTGTTTTGATATCAGTATACCACGTCCTATTGTTTGCCATTACTTAACATCAACTAGTGTGTTCTTCCTTCCTTTCTTCTTTGTGTGTTTTATCGTAGTAGGAGCCGGAGATTTAAGAATTTCATTGCCAAAGACTGATTGTGTTGTTGTGCAAGTGATAAATGGAGAAAACATGGAACTTAAATTCTAACCAGTGGTTTCCAACCTTAAACCTGCAGTGTGTAGAATTTTGGGTTTTATTTCTTAGCAGATTTTGTAGAAAGTAATTATAGTATCCATAAGTACATTTAATTTAGTGCAAATGTTTTGAATTATAATTTTTTCCCTTAGAAAGGGTCTCATATATGTCCACATTTCTGCATATTTTAGACCAAGGCCTAGTGCCGCCATCTTGAAAGTGTCATAGTTGGAATGTCATCAGGTGCATTGTTTAAAATTTAGAATTGTTCTTGTCCTTGAAGGCCACTGTAGCTTCTGTTATTATTCGAAAGGGTTGGGGTTACCCAGGGAGTGTTGCATTCTAGAACTTTGTAGAACTTTCTTGATGATGTCATATTACACACTGCACCTTTAATGGCTTGTGGTCTGACTTTGGTTGGGCCCCTTGTCACGTTTCATATGTCTATGAGTTGTTAGGAGCAAAACCGAAGGGACATGGTTCCATTTAAATAATTTTTCCAATGTGTATTCTATATACTTCATGTATTTTAATCTTGATGTATTTCTTGATCCTGTAAAGCACTTTGAACGGCCTTGTGTCTGAATTGTGCTATAGAAATAAACTTGCCTTGCCTTGCCTTACTTGCCTTGCCTTGCCTTACTTGCCTTGCCTTGCCTTACTTGCCTTGCCTTGCCTTGCCTTGCCTTGCCTTGCCTTGCCTTGCCTTGCCTTGCCTTGCCTTGCCTTACTTGCCTTGCCTTGCCTTGCCTTGCCTTGCCTTGCCTTACTTGCCTTGCCTTGCCTTGCCTTGCCTTGCCTTGCCTTGCCTTACTTGCCTACTGTCCAAACGTGTCCAAATATTCTATATTTAGAATATTTGTCAAAATGTACAATACAGTTTTGCATTTACTTTTAATTTTTTTGTTATCTTACGATCCCAAAGAT
The DNA here is from genome assembly GCF_949987685.1 of Ammodytes marinus. Lineage (NCBI taxonomy): Eukaryota > Metazoa > Chordata > Actinopteri > Uranoscopiformes > Ammodytidae > Ammodytes > Ammodytes marinus. The sequence goes on along the minus strand of NC_137233.1, from coordinate 2,294,994 downwards.
ATATGTTGTTGTGATCCATTGAACGAGGCCGGACTGAAGTAGGTCCAATGTAAAAGTTATAATGCTGAAAAGTGTGGATTGGTAAGGCAAGGCAAGGCAAGTTTATTTCTATAGCACAATTCAAACACAAGGCCACTCAAAGTGCTTTACAGGGGCAAGATTAAAATACATAAAACACGTTAGAAGACATTTAAAAGCGAATGAAAAGAAGTACAACATTAAAATAAAATAAAAAGTACAGGTTAAAATGGAAACAGAAAAGTCTTCAGACTCGATTTAAAAGAACTGAGGGTTGCAGCAGACCTCAAGTTTTCTGGGAGTTTGTTCCAGATATTTGGATTTTGTAATGCATTCTTATTTTATTTTACCCTATTTTTAAGTTTTCTAATTAATTAAACTATTTCTGCATAATTAATAGTTAAAGGTGGAGTCAGCGATTCTGGAGAAAATCACTTTTTGTCAAAATCATTGAATAGCTGATGTTGATAGAGCAGTGTTAATAAACAGCCTAGGCTCTGTAAACATGCATGTAAACAAAGTGTATGTTAACAAAAGGGCCCCAACATGCGCATTTACAAAGCCTAGGCTGTGTATTAACACTGGAACCTTAAAAACAAATCCCACAACTTTAAATCTTTTCTGAGGAAGTTTAAGCTATTTTGTTTTTGTTATTTTTAATGAATCATAATTCGCATAAACGTCTTGTAGCTGCTGCTGGAGTCAGAACCAGAATAAACTGCCCACCAGGGACTCACACACACACACACACACACACACACACACACACACACACACACGTACTGGTCACGTAACGGGAAAGACTGCCGGGTCGCCACGACAGCCGCGACAAACATCTCAATCATCTCGCCACAATCGGGACCAGATGGGCTAAGTCAACAGTGTGTGTGTGTGTGTGTGTGTGTGTGTGTGTGTTAAGATATATTTTTTTTATGGCTACTAGTGCATGGACCGGATTGCTAAATGAGTTCATGTACGTCAGTGTTTTGATAGATAGTTAACATTATTTGTTGTTTCTTTGAAGGTCCGTACTGTGTGTGACCTGTGATACACACAGCCTAGACTCTGTAAACCGGTATGTAAACAAAAGCAAATGTAGACAAAGGGGACCCTGCACCGTAACCAGCAAAATGCCAGTTTACAGAGCAGAGGCTGTGTATTAACACTGGATCTATTTTCAGCGCACACACAGTACAGACAGGTAGCAGATAGTGAGGAGATATTCATTGATTTTGAGATTTTTTTTTTAACTACAAACATTCTCCAGAATCGCTGACTGCGCCAGGATGTGTGTGTGTGTGTTTTTCTGTGTGTGTGTGTGTGTGTGTGTGTGTGTGTGTGTGTGTGTGTGTGTGTGTGTGTTTGTGTGCGTGTGTGTGTGTGTGTGCATGTCTGGCGTGTGTGTGTTTGTGTGAGCGAGAGTGTGCTTGCACGTGCGCACGTGTGTGTGTGCAACCCGATCTCACGCCGAGGCGTCACTTCCAGACGCATGGACCGGCGGCTCTATTTCACGATTTGCCTGACCAGGGCGGCTCTTTTACACGCGCACCTCCGTAGTCAAGATGGCGGCCGCTATCGCGGTCGCCCGTAGTCAAAATGGCGGCCGCGGTTTTCCGTCAATGTTTTATCTATATTATAACCTCTCCCTGTCCCCTTGCCCTAACCCTAACCACCGAGGGGGCTGCAGCTAGATAGTACGTGCTATTCCTGGGAGAACATGTCGGCCCCTGTTGGTGCTATTCCTCCGTTAATTTAGACTATTCCTCCGTTCATTTGGACGGCGGGAGGTGTGCGTGTGTAATAGAGCCGCCCTGGTCAGGCAAATCGTGAAATAGAGCCGCCGGTCCATGCGTCTGGAAGTGACGCCTCGGCGTGATACCAGGTTGGTGTGTGTGTGTGTTCTTTTACGAAAAGGTTAAAAGTGGACGTCATCATCGAAATCGATGGACAACCAAGAGAGAGAGAGACATGTGTGTGGGGTTAGGGTTAGTGTAAAGGAAATTTAAACATAAAACGGCTCACTAGAGGACAGGAGGTTATACAGTATATTTATAGTTAACACTCTTATGTAAAAATAGGTAAAATAACCCAAACATAGAAATAGTTTGATTAGATTATAAAATCATTTCTTAGAACAGACTTCAGGAAAAGGTGTAGGATAAATAAACGAACGTTGGTTGTGTCTACTTCAACATTGGCTCAGTAAAGATAAGGCTGTAACATTACCTGTGCGTGTCCTAATGTATTTACTATGACAATAAATGGAGCCGGTGTTATATAAAGGATTAATAACAGTGTTGTCATGGCGCTGCTCTGTCAGTGTGTTTGTACAGATGGTGTTGGACAGACACCACTCGATGATAGACGTTAGTTTTTGGTAAAAACAAGAAGGAAAGTGAGCGATTGTGGTCGGAGAGGTTTCGAACCGGGGTGTGTGTGTGTGTGTGTGTGTGTGTGTGTGTGTGTGTGTGTGTGTGTGTGTGTGTGTGTGTGTGTGAGGGGAGGAAGGGGGGGCTTGTGGTGAAGTGGTTGAATCTCTTCAATCTTAAAAGCAAAACAGTTAAGAGGAAGTAGAGAGTGAAATACTGGTTGTGGTTTAGATGGTCTCTCTCTCTCTCTCCCTCTCTGTCTCTCTCTCCCTGTCTCCCTCTTTCTCTCTCTCTCTCTACCTCTCTCTCTGTCTCTCTGTCTCCCTCTCTCTCTGTCTCTCTCTCTCTCCCTGTCTCTCTCTTTCTCTCTCTCTACCTCTCTCTCTCTCTCTCTCTCTCTCTGTCTACCTGTCTCTCTGTCTCTCTCTCTCTCTACCTCTCTCTCTCTCTCTCTCTCTGTCTCTCTTTCTCTCTCTCTACCTCTCTCTCTCTCTCTGTCTCTCTGGTTTGACCTGTGTCATAATGGTTATTCCATCTATTCAGGTTATGGTTAGACCTAAAGGTTAAAAAGGAAATATGTGTTGCTACCCACAGAGATAACCATCTACAATGACTCACAGTAGACTTTTACCAGAAGTTCCTGATGCAAAAAAAAAAGCTTCACTGAATCAAAATCAGTGTGGTGGTGTTTTGTCATGATTAGGCCCCGTTTCTGTCTCTTTAAAGTCTTAGAATAATCTTGTGATACTGGACTAAAATCAGGAACATTTCTGTGTCGCTGAATTGACTGTCAAAGTATACGTTTTTTATAATGTAAATATCTGATTTTAATGTATAAAAAAAAACTACAATGCACATTTCTAATTGCCTAAAAGTATTGCAAAAAGCCCAATCTCTGTATTGAACTGGCAGATCTGATTCCAATGAAACATGTGTTGTGTAGTGTTTGATTTGAATGTGGTCTAGGACATTTGACTCATCTCTGTCTACCATCCGTCCTTCAAACTATTAAAAAGAAAAACTCAATACATCCTGAATACGACTGTCTCAGAAGAGTAGAACAAACCAGGCTTTCACATGTCTGCTTAGAGTCAGTGTGGTTTTGGTTTTGACTACCTATCGTCCCCAAAGAGCTGACAGAGGAGAGATGAGAACTATTTGAGTTCACTCGCTTAAGGGGCGATAAAAAGGGAATGTTTGGACCCGACAGTGGCCGCCATGCTTGGCCTCACACCATGTGTGTGTGTGTGTGTGTGTGTGTGTGTGTGTGTGTATGTGTGTGCATGTGTGTGTGTGTTTGTGTGAGTGAGTGTGTGCTTGCATGTGCGTGTGTGTGTTTGTGTGAGTCAGATTGTGCCTGTGTGTGTGAGCGTGCGAGTACGTGTATGTGTGTGTGTGTGTGTGTTTGTGTGTGCCTACATGTGTGTGTATGTGTGTGGGTGTTTGAGCTAGTGTGTGTGTGTGTGTGTGTGTGTGTGTGTGTGTGTGACGAAGAACTTTTCCAAGAAGCTCTGCGTGGTTGTGGTCTGTTTGGCATTTGGCCACGAGTCACTGAATCTCTCTTTCATCTGAATATCTCACCCGCCATCTTTACACTCCTTCACTCACTCTCTTTCTATCATCATTTACTTTCTTTATTTGTCATTGTAAGGACTAGGGCACATTGAAATTTCCCACTTCTCATCTCCCCTCTCAAGTTACCACACTCCAGAGGGGGTCAGAGCGCAGGGTCAGCCATAGTACAGCGCCCCTGGAGCAGTTTGGGGTTAAGTATCTTGCTCAAGGACACAATGGTAGAGATGGTGAGCATCGTAGATGTGATAGCAGCCACCACTAGTTTTACAACTAACACCCTCCTGTCCGGTGCCGGGGATCCAACCAGAGACCTCATGGTTACTGGGAGGACACTCAGACAGACAAACACACACACACACACACACACACACACACACACACACACAGACACGAAAGCAGGCCCGCAGCCTTACACACACACACACACACACACACTGCGGGGGAGTATTTCATGCCTGTCCAGCTGATAACAGCCTGTCTGCTCCACTAACTAATTCCGTGGCCTTTTGAACGCAACATAAATCTCTCTTACAGTCTCTCTCCGTTTCCTCTTCGTAGCAGTTTGTCATGTAATGTGTCGTGTTTCAAAGTCTGGCTCGAGGCCCTAAAATGGCCCCTAGAGACACTGAACAAGGACCTCATGGACTCATAAGAACTGAGGTCAAATTTTATAGAGTTTGTCCCTGTCTTGAAGGTGGAGTGGGCGATTCTGGAGAACTTTCTGTCCAAATCAGTGAATATCTTCTCATGATCCGATACCTATGTCATTACTGTGTGCCCTGGACAAAATGCCAGTGTCAATACACAGCCTAGGCTCTGTAAATGGGCATGTTGCTAACTATGATGGGCCCCTTTTGTTTACATACCCATTTACATAGCCTTAGATTTTTTATCAACACCAAATATTTTTTCAGTGCAATCACAGTACAGAAAGGTAGCGAAACGTGAGGAGATATTCACTCAGTGTTCTCACGATCACATCTTTATTTTTCGATTTTTTACTTGTTGTTTGGCCATAAAACGCCCATCAAAAATTCCTAAAGCCATACGTGACGTCTTCAATGTCCCCATGTAAAAAGCAGCACAATTAGACACAGTTTGAGGAAATGGTTTGTGTGTGTGTGTGTGTGTGTGTGTGTGTGTGTGTGTGTGTGTGTGTGTGTGTGTGTGTGTTTGTAACTGCGTACATTCGATACAGGACATATGTTGATCCACTTTGTATGTGAAACAGAAACATATTCATGATGCACAGTATGGAGGTTTGTCTGCAGGATGGATCAGAGAAAGATTTAATGTTTTTATAAGATGTTGAAATAAGATTAGAACAATCCTCGAACTATAAACAGCGCTTAACCCCAGATCAAATACATGCTGATGGGCCTTAAATAATGTAATCTATCAATGTAGTGTCATGTTGAACTGATGTATTTTATATCCTCTCTTTTGTCTTTTCTGTACAGCTGTTGCAATAAAAACTATAATGACTTTTAGCACTTGCTAAGTGTGGCATTTTTTTCAATAGTTTTTACTCGATTCTATTATTCATAAATGGTTGGTTGTTGTTGGTAATTTAATTTAATTCTGATGCCAAAGAAAAATAAAAGTTTTAAAGTTTTTTTTTTTTTTTTAAAGATTATTTTCTGGCTGGGATGACCTGCAGTAAAGGTCCACGGGCCGGATTTGAACCCGCGACCACTGCAACGAAGGCCGGAGCCAATATGGTACGCGCTCTATCCACTACGCCACCAGAGCGCCCCATTTTTTTAAATGTTTTTAACTTTTTACACTATAACTTTTTAATGTTGCATTATATGTCTAGTGTTTGTCTGTTTTGCACTTTGTCGGACGGGAGAGATGGTATTTCGTTCTTAAGTATGCAAGTACACAAAATATGACAATACCTTGAACCTTGTATTATATCGTAAAATGAATCTAGAAATCAGTCATAACAGACCTCAGAAAGTCCTCACTGGACTTTCAAAGCTGAGCACTGACTGAAAAAAATATTTTAAAAAAAGTTCTGTAAAATAATGTGTACCAGAATGACATCAAAATAATCCCGTCTCCGTTTGTAGCATCTGGTTTGTCCCTTGTTTACAGCGAGGACGTTGGTGGTCCGTTCGTAAGATAACATCAAACAATAAATTACTCTCGTGATCTGGGATTCATTTGTAGAAATTTCATTAAAATGCAGGAAGACAGATGTTTGGGGAAAATCCACCTGTTCCTGCTTAAAGTTGGACCGATACACCACAGATTCATTTCACTAAAATAATGATTTTTATCTCAGTTACATATATTTATTGGTCCAGAGGAAATAGTCGATGAAAAAACCTGAATTTTTTTCTAACACAATTCCTTCCGTGCATCTTAATATATCAAGTTATTAAACCTCCTACGAAGAACTCTTAAACCTTTCTGAAACAGTCTCATTTTTCTTCTGATGATCATAAAAGACATGTAACAGCAAACGAGACCATCAGTGCAAAGAATGCTATTTTTATATAGTTTTTATTAATGCCTTTGCTCTGGTCTGAATCACCACCAACTCAGACCAAACGATTTACATCAGGCAGACAGGGAAAAGCCTGTGTGTATGAATGCTACTAAATCACAGTTTACTTTGCTTCACCGTGGTCATATCACCATTATTAATCTGACATAGTCACACAGATAGATAGATAGATAGATAGATAGATAGATAGATAGATAGATAGATAGATAGATAGATAGATAGATAGATAGATAGATAGATAGATAGATAGATAGATAGATAGGTCGTATCACCATTATTAATCTGACACAGTCACATATAAATACATTACCTCATGGCCATGCATCCTGCCGTCTCTCTTTCACTCACTTCCTAAACAATTGCACGCGCCGCCGCCACGCGCTAGCAAATATCTTTACATGTATTAAAAAAACGACTGCTTTTTTCCACAGGGGGCGCTACAATCAACAACAAATGAAAATTCGTCTTAGTCACTTTAAAGAAAAAAAACGTTTAAGATTAGTTTTGACCGTCAATTATCCGTCTATGGCTAGATATTACCATTACATAACAAGGAGACATTTTTTTTTTTTTTGGGTGAACTTACCCTTCAAATGCAGAAGGCACAGCTTAACATGTACTTGATACTCACACTTCCAGTCCAGACACGACCTCCCCTTTTTATACACAGACACCAAATCTCTCCCCAGTATTTATTTCCCCTCAACAGAAACACACTCTCATTACAGACATCGCCGTAAGCAGATCAACAAACGGAGCATCCTGAAATACGCAAACAAAAAAATCTACTACGCAAAAACATAACACACACACACACATACACGGAAAGACACGAAAGCAGGCGCGCAGCCTCATATACACACACACAAACCCACAGACACAGACACACACACAAACCCACAGACACACACACACACACACACACACACTCAACAAACGGAGCATCCTGAAATATGCAACAAAAAATCCACTACGCAAAAACATGTCAACAATTCCCTCCCAGACGTGCTGTAAACACTTCCTCTCGGTTGTTTGTTCATATGGAGCAACTCTGAGTAAAACAATTTCCCTTATAAAAAACACACACACACACACACACACACACACACACACACACACACACACACACACACACACACACACACACACACACACACACACACACACACACACACACACACACACACACACACACACACACACACACATTTCATAATCTTCTACGTCCTTAACATGTAATTACTGTGAGGTGGAGGGTTAAGGGTTAAGGCTACATCTGATTGTGCCAGCGGATTCCAGCCGATTAATTACGTGTTATCATAAAGTAAGGACCGAGCCCCGAAGTGGATTTTTTTTCTTCTGTGTGTGTGTGTGTGTGAGGGAGAGAGAGAGAGAGAGAGAGAGAGACAGAGAGAGTGTGTGTGAGTGTATGTGTGAGTGTATGTGTGTGTGTGCATGTTCCTGTGTCTGTGTGAGCCTGTCTGTGTAAGAGTGTGAGAGAGTTTGTGTGTGTTTGCGTCCCTGAATGTGTGTGTGTGTGTGTGTGTGTGTGTGTGTGTGTGTGTGTGTGTGTGTGTGTTTTCTTAGCAGTTCAGACGGTGCTGGCTTCCCCCAAACTGTGACCGGGCCGAGAGGAGAGATTCCTCTCTCACATAAACAAACACTCAACAGCCAACGGCAAGGGAACTGAAGGGCTGCAGATACTCACAAGTTAGAAGTATTACCAGCCACCTCAGTGACAAAAACTACATTTATTTACAAAACTCTCTCTGTATGGCCCAACCGTTTTTGATTCTACTGCTAACAAAAAAACCTGGACGTACAGCACAGCAGAAGGTATAAAATCCATCTGCGATCATCGAAGGCTTTACCTCATGTAGATGATGTGACGGCGGCCTACAAGGACAAGAAGCAATAGTTAGTAAAGATGGCATCATCCACCACTGCCTCAAAGTCTTTCCACAATATCAAGTGATGAGGTGAAGATGTATTTAGTTATTTATTCTATAGTACTTCTTCTTCTTCTTGGTCTTCCAACAGGTGCATTTAACTTTGATGCTGTTGTTTTGAAAATTATGACAAATTCATGATGATAGATGTAATCAGGAAAACATTATTTCCTGATGAGCCTTCACTTACTTCAATCAATGTAACCTTATATATGTCAGACGGCAACTGAACGGAATATGACATTAATCTGAACAATGTTTTGTTTGTTTTGGTTTTAAACAACGTGTGAATCAGCTGTGTGATCCTTGTTTAGATCAGGAATGCTTGTCTCAGTGTGAACGCTGCGTCCTGGTGCCGCTATGCTTATTTATGATCCTGTAGAGGTCTTAGTGAGTTAAACTGTGAAAACAAACTGACCACGTCCACGCTCAACTATGACAAAGAAAGCCCAACTGGTCTCCTTTCAACAGCTGCCCTGGTGTCAGGAATATGACACTTATTTAGAGATAATTTTTTAGCATTTTCAGGCTTTATTTGATGGTAGAGTTGAAATGGGAAGACAGAGAGAGAGAGAGAGAGGGGGGATGACCTGCAGTAAAGGTCCACGGGTTGGACATGAACCCGCGACCACTGCAACGAAGGCCAGAGCCAACATGGTACACGCTCTATCCACTACGCCACCGAAGCGCCCCGAAATATGACACTTATAACCTATTAAATAACAGTTATAAATATATTTGTTAGCTTGATTGTGAAATGACTACCCAATTGATCATGCAAAAAATCCCCCATACAAATATCCTAGCAGTCTTTCCACAATATCAAGTGATGAGGTGAAGATGTATTTAGTTATTTATTCTATAGTACTTCTTCTTCTTCTTGGTCTTCCAACAGGTGCATTTCTCCAGGACGCCCCCAATATATATAAAAACCTGTAAGGCCGTTAAGTTTGTCCGTTCTGTGTTACTGTACAAACATGGCGGTGCAACATGGCGGCCTACTCCTATGTAGATATAAAAGGCTCATTCTAAGGTAATAAAGAAACAATAACTTGTTATTGTCAAGTGATAATACACCAATTAAAACATGCTAATGAATATAATAGCTACAAGAAAACACAACAACATCTTACATTAGCTACGAGGAACTTTTAAATATTTCTGAAACAGTCTAATTTTTCCTCTGATGATCATAAATTACATGTAACAGCAAATGAGACCAACAGTGCAAAGAATGTTATTTTTATATAGTTTTTCTTAATGCCTTTGTCATGGATACGCTCACCAAGGAACAACAGTTGGCGTAGTAAAAACACTACCGCTTTTGTCTAAAGGGGTCGCTATAATTAACACAAACCGAAAGTTCCTCATAGCACCTTTAATCTAAAAAATGCTAAAAAAAGACTCTCCAGTCCAAACAGCTTCTGGTAAACCAATGACCACTGGAGTATTTTATGTTGATATATTATCATTGGACGTCCCTTCTGTTGTGTAGGAGGACATTCTGGATTATATTTCCATTTTAACATGAACCAAAGTGATGATTTGGCTCGTTTAACGACCGCAATAAAAAGGCTCCAACATGTTTGATAACAACTGAGGAGTCCCAGGCGGCCATTAAAACATGGAAGTGTCGACCTCAGAGAAAGGGTCAAGCAATAGTTCATACCGAGTCTGCAAATACACCAACCCTGAACCATATTTACGGGAAGAACAGAAGGAAAATGCTATTACGCTGTCCCTGTCTCAGAAACAGATATTTTGACAATTCGACATAATATTTGGCTTCAGAAAAATGCATTGGAGTTAGATATTTGGCCTTCCATCTACAGAAAAACGGTGAAAAATAACTCCATAACCTATAAATAACTTTTCGCCCTCATTTCGGTTGTAACAGAAGTTTTGGGAAAACGTCATCACTTTAATTTGCACATGGTTTGTTTTCATACGTACAGGCTTGTACAGTTTTCTTCTGCACCCACACATGTACTAATATGTTACATATCACAATGTGTTTTTAAACTGTATGTGAAATAAAAGCTAAACCAAATTAAACTTGGCCCACTAGTGCTGCAGTGAAACAAGATAAATGAGGTAATGTGTGTTGGGGCGGGGCGGGGCGGGGGGCACATCAAAGCAAAGGGCGGTGAATCTAACTGAGGAAAAGTGTCTGTATAGAGTTGATACTGGTATAAACACACGCCCCTGTTTAACTCTGTTTGGTCGCTGTATAAACTCTCATTACACTCACACATGTGAACGCTGAAACGCCTTTTCCTGGAAGTGCTACCGCCTCTTTACACTGGGCACGTAAGTATTTTAGGCAATTGTACATGTGTCTTTTCACATCTCCCCTCTCAAGTTCCCTCACTCCAGAGGGGGTCAGAGTGCAGGGTCAGCCATAGTACAGCGCCCCTGGAGCAGTGTGGGGTTAAGTGTCTTCCTCAAGGGCACAATGGTAGAGATGGTGGGCACCGTAGATGTAATAGCAGCCACCACTGGTTTTACTACTAACACCCTCCTGTGGATCCAACCAGAGACCTCATTGTTACTATCCTAATACCCATAGTGGGAAGCGGTAAGGATACGCTCCCATTCTAATCAATGAAAGCATCTGTACCGTGTACAAGCGTAATATGCAGCAAATTTGTAAAATAGATTTAAAGTCTATTTTTACATGTGTCATTTGTATTCCTGCATACAATTCGATTGCAGCCCAGGGTGTGTGTGTGTGTGTTGCCTAAGTTTTCAAGAGAAAGAAAATGTTGGCATAAGACGTCACGTCATGTATTAGCTCTTAATCGAGCATGTAATCTGACGTGTTTGAGTATGGTTGTGTGTGTGTGTGTGTGTGTGTGTGTGTGTGTGTGTGTGTGTGTGTGTGTGTGTGTGAGTGTGTGTGTGTGTGTGTGTGAGGAGATATTCACTTATTATGACCACAAGCGATTTTGAACACAAGCATTCTCCAGAATCACTGGATCCGCCGTTATAAAGTAAGTAGTGTGTACTCAATAAAATAACTTTTCTTTTCAGATCATTATCAAACTATTTATATAATTGAATCTGATTAAAGTTGAATTAAAGCAGAGCTAGTTGCTGCTGCTGGCATAGCGCTGCAGCACGTAGCACTTAAGCTCTCGATGACAGAGCGAATTATCTTTACAAACACAAACGGCACGTACTGTGTTACTCCAAGAACACAAGCAACGTCACTGATGAAATATCAGTATCCATCTAGAGAATCTGGCTGGCAGCCTCTGTGTGTGTGTGTGTGTGTGTGTGTGTGTGTGTGTGTGTGTGTGTGTGTGTGTGTGAGTGAGTGAGTGAGTGAGTGAGTGAGTGAGTGAGTGAGTGAGTGAGTGTGTGAGTCTATGCATGTCGGTGTGTGTGTGTGTGTGAGTCTATGCATGTGTGTGAGTGTGTGTGAGTATATGCGTGTGTTTCTATGCGTGTGTCCATGTCTGTGTGTGTGTGTGTGCGTATAGCTTGCTTGCGGTGTCTGTGTGTGTGTTTGATAAAGTTTAATTTGTACATTACTACGAGTCGTGATGGATTCTCACTCACTCAAGCACGTATTTGGCCCGAGGCTTCAAATAAAATCACTCATTGCGCCCAAAGTACCGCTGCTGCACATTGTTATTAGATTACATAATGTCATTGTTTAGTTTGGACAGCGGTAGTAACACAACTTCTTCATCCAGTTTGAAGTTAAATTGAGCAATTTAAATCTGACCTCAAATCAGCCTCGATCACTTAATGCACTGGGGTTTTGAGGAGTGTTTTGCCTTTGCATTTCGCCACAGTTGCTTCAAAAATATTCTGATTTACGACCATCTCCAACAAAATGCTATTTACCTACAGAAAGATAAGGAACTCTAAATGTGCCACAAATCAGTAGCAACTGCAGAGGTGCACACACACACACACACACACACACACACACACACACACTCACCACACACACACACACACACACACACACACACACACACCACACACACACACACACACACACACACACACACACATACACACACACACACACACACACACACACACACACACTCATATGTAGAGCTATGTGCAGAGAAAAATGTACACAAATACAGCAAAATCCCTTCCAGTCCATAATGTACAGTATATCTATGGTGGCCCTGTAGGACAAACATTTTACAAAAAAAAAATATTTTGAAAAAGTTTTTGTGTTTTGTGAAATGTATTAACATTTATTTGTGGAATGTTTTAGGGCTGGATCTACTAAGACCCTAAATAAATAAAGAGTTCTACATTGGGCGAGGCGGGTAGGGCGGTCGTCCACTGGGTTACAGGGTCGGTGGTTCGATCCCCCGTCTCCCCGCCACATGTCCAAGTGTCCCTGAGCAAAGAGACACTGAACCCTAAATGTTAGCTTGCACCCTGCGTGGTAGCTGCTGCTGCTATCGGTGTATGAATGTGTGTGTGATTGGTTGAATGTGTACAAAACAATGTAAAGCGCTTTGAGTCTGTGAAAAACCAGGGAAAAGCGCTATATAAGTGGAGTCCATTTACCATTTAAATTGAGTGAGCTATCCAACAGATTTCACGTTTGGTTGGGAGCGTTTTGCGGGTGATCAACTAAGAATAATAACATGATTCTAATGATGTCATTTTTCCTCATGACCAAATAAGGATCTCAGAACTTGCTCAGCAGTTTATCTGAAACTGAAACGTCTCACTCTAGATGTCAGTGCTTTGTGTTAATAATCAATCACACACACACACACACACACACACACACACACACACA
>NC_137233.1:2104282-2276782 GCF_949987685.1 Ammodytes marinus | reverse complement strand
GTCTCTTCCTCCCTACCTCTTACTCTCTCTCCATCTCTCTCTCTCCCTCCCTCTCTCTTTCTCTCCCTATCTCTCTCCCTCTCTCTCCTTCCCACTCTCTCTCTCCCTCCCTACCTTCCTCTCTCCCTCTCCCTCCCTCTATCTCTCTCTCCCTCCCTCCCCCCTCTCACTCTCTTTCTCTCTCTCTTTCTCTCTCTCAAATAGCCACAGACACCAAACCGCAGCCCCAATAAACCATAGAATGAGTCAAACTAGAGAAATATGACTCAACACTTTGAACTGCAATGGGTTTATTAGTGCATTAGTGTTATAACTGAATATTTGTGCTAAAGAAATGGTCATGAACTTTAACTTTTATAACTTTTATTACTGTTTTCATTGTCCCAGCAATGTTATTATTATCATATTTTTTATTTATTTTTTTGTCTACTAAAATGTATGTCCATGCTATTGTGCCTTGTTTGTTATAGCCTATGGTCTGATAGTTTGGCTTGTGTGTGTGTGTGTGTGTGTGTGTGAGTGTGTGTGTGTGTGTGTGTGTGTGTGTGTGTGTGCGTGCTTGTGTTGATCTTGACAAACTTTAATTGTTTTTATGTTTATTAGCATTAGTATCATCAACTTGTATTGTATTGGGATACATGTGTATGTTTTATTCATAGCTTTATATTTATTTTGATTATTATTTTTTTCATCTTTTTAGAGAGAAATCTTACCACCAGTCCAGGGCCAGCAGATGTATAAAAATGTATTTTCTATATAATTTATCAATGCACAGATAGTAGCCTACATTGTCCCTGCAATAAATAAACTAATGTTGGATTCAAGTAATGTTCAAACTGAGTGTTGTGTAAAATTGCAGCGGGTTCTTTTTCAGACTCCCCTCCACAGAAATACTTTGTGCCAATAAACACAATTTATTTTCAATATTTTCATTAGACATAATTGTCTCCAAAGGGAAAATCCTTCTGACTTCAGATATCCTCTTACTAGCGCTGTTGCAACACTACGAGACATTTTTGGCTTTGAATAAAATGTCTCAACTACGACAGCGTATTAGGGCCACCGGGTGATAAATAAATAAAATAAAACACAGCCGGGGGACAGTGGGTAATATTTCAAGTAAAGTTAATTATTATTATTTATTGGTTCATTTCAGGGACATTGCAAACTAATCAACATTCAAAATGTAAGTGAGCCAGAGTTAGCCTTAAGAAGCTAGTTTACATCTGTTGTCCCCGGCCAGATATACAAAAGGCAACCTAAAATTACAGAAATAAAATGTCCACATTAAAGTTATATATTAGAGATTTAAGCCTTAAATTCTATACTTAAAAGGTTCTCCAAGGAACTTTAAGTTTGTGTTCATTCTAGCATCACATGGACAAAAGCGGTAGTGTTTTTACTACGCCAGCTGTTGTTCCTGGGTGAGCGTACCCATGACAAAGGCATTAAGAAAAAATATATAAAAATAGCATTCTTTGCACTGATGGTCTCATTTGCTGTTACATGTAATTTATGATCATCAGAGGAAAAATTTGACTATTTCAGAAATATATAAAAGTTCCTCGTAGCACCTTTAAAGTGCATTTTCATCAGCTGCTTACATCTTTGTGGACAGCCCAAACTTTTAAACATTTAACAAAGGTTTCCTTATAGGAATCGAACCCGGCAAAAAAAATCTCAGAGAATATCCAAGTATTTTTCATGCAAATGTTTGAATTTAATGTTGAACGTTTCTTAAGTGTTATCTATGGGGTAATATACAACAGTTGTTTCCTCATAGTTTAATGTCAAAACAACAAAGTGAAGCGTCCTAAAGGCCACACTAGACGCTCCGTCATCTGAAGTCTGAACAGTTTTAAGGACTTTCTGGCTTTAATATGTGATGAGTGACTTCCTGTAAAAGAAACTATTCGTCACCACTGACTGTATGTATGAGAAACACTAATATAGAGAAGAATGTGGACACAAGGAGTGAATCTACTGTCTGTGTTTAGTGTGTGTGTGTGTGTGTGTGTGTGAGCGTGTGTGTGAGCGTGTGTGTGTGTGTGTGTGGGAGCGTGTGTGGGGTTATTAGGAAATGAGACACTACAGCAGACAGACTGTGAGACACAAGACATCTGTGGTTCTGTAGAAAAACTCGCTTTGTGAATTTTTGCATCTGTTTTATCAATAAGTTTCATTTAGAAACACAAGTTTGATAGTCCTTTATGTTGCAAATGTTCCTTTTCTTTAGACTGGTCCATTCAGCTTGGTTTTGCCTTACTTTTTGAATGTGTTGTATTTGAATTTAGAATAAGTTTATTGTATATTTTTTCTTCATCTTTTTTTTATCCTTATATTGTATTGCACCTTGAGACAGTTTTTGTAATTTGTGTTATACCATGTAAGCATTCGGTGATCGCACATGGATTTTATACCTTCTGTTGTACGTCCAGGTTTTTTCTTAGCAGTAGAATCAACAACTGAAACATTTCTTGGGCTCTTTTTAGGATTTTCCTGAGCTCCTGCACCAGTGTCAGGGAGGGGGGGAGGTGGGGGACACCAGTTTGTAAACGCTGCCATACTGGTCAACTCGTTTGGCGATGGCTTGAATGTAACAAACATTTATTCATATGAAAAAGTTACGCACTATAACTTTAATTTGCATACAAACTTGTGGTTGGAAACATACTTTCAGGAGCCAGGAGGGACTTGAAGAAAGAGAAAGGAAGAGACAGACTAGACATAGTTATCTTTTGTCCAAATTGAATTAAATGATAAGACGATAGTGACAAACGTGTGGACTGATGTTTAGGAGTCACAGCGATTATATACTGAGCTGAACCTTACACACACACACACACACACACACACACAGTGTTACTCTGTGTGTGTGTGTGTGTGTGTGTGTGTGTGTGTGTGTGTGTGTGTGTGTGGTTGTGTGCGATAGAAAGGTGAAAGTGTGTCTGTCTTTCTCCTGTCGTTGATGCAGACTTCAGCTCTGGACTTAACCCACGACTCCTGTGACGTTTAACAGTGTGGGTGGTAAACACACACACAGTCGTAGACACACACACACACACACACACCGTCGTACACACACACATACACACACACACACACACACACACACACACACATATACACACACACACACACACACACACACACACACACGATGGGGGGTGGAATGAGTCCCGGAGAATTTGCCACACATACACACATGTGATTAATTTCTAAATACCCATATGTGTGTATGTGTGTGCATCATGGACGTGATTTGTATAACACAGCCAAAATCACGACACACGCACTTTTGACTTCTGCAGTCAAACGTGTGGGAGTATGTGTGTGTGTGTGTGTGTGAGTGTGTGTGTGTGTGTGTGTGTGTGTGTGTGTCTGCCTGTGTGTGTGTGTGTGTTCTGCCACTGCCCTTGCACTCTGTATAATCTCCCTGGTTCAATCTCAGTGAAGTACCACTCTGGATTTACACTCTCTGCAGATCTAAATCTTTCTCGTACGGTAATCCAATCCCTCCTTCACACACAAAAGAAGTGGTCTCTAGTAGTCGGCAGAAATAATGAAATTCTCACTCGCTCCATTTACACTGGAATGTATCCGAACCAATGTAACGTATAAGGTACAATCTGAGTGGATGTGCACCAAACTGTTGAAAAGAGGAGATCTTACTTAAGTTTTATACACTATGGGCCGGTTTCGCAGACATGGATTAAGCCTAGTTCTGGACTAAATTGTACCTTCAATGGACAATCTCCATTCAAAATTCCATTTAGTCCAGGACTAGGCTTAATTCATGTCTGTGAAACTGGCCCTTTATCTTCAAGTGGCCTATGTTTTTGCCACTGTAGGCTATGGAGAAACAGACATCGGATTATTCTACATTTCTGAATAGTCTTTTGACCACTGAGCCACAGTTAAATAGGAATATTTACATTGGAGTTTTAGGATCAGGAGTTCGAAAAAAAATTAGTAGGACTTTTTTTTTCATTTTGCATTTGCCCAAAAATTTTTTTTGAAATTCTTAAAGACCTACTTCACCGGTGGAAATATGAAGGTGTATTGAACTCTGAGATCCTATGTAGTATAAATGTGTAAAGATTTAAGAAATCAGTTCACCCTAGCCTGAGAAAAGGCATAAAGATTTTTTTATGGTGTCACAGACACATATTTGTGAATAAGGTCAACAGTTGTACAAGACTGCAGTGCACACACAGTATGTACAGGTAGCGGATCATGAGGAGATATTCACTGATTTTGACAACAAGCGTTCTCCATAAACAACACTGACTCCACCTTTAAATACTTTGCACAACAACATTTTTCTGCAGAATCTCTGAAGGACAGACATGAGAACAAGACTTTTACACTGGTTTTCATTAGACAGAGTGCGGTCACAACTCCAGTGAAAAACCACAGATGAAAGAATTATATTTTGTCCGGACAACGGGAGGGGGAAAAGCTCTCAGTGCCTTTTCTCCTGATTGAAACCAGCTGTCACTCAACCCCAAACTTTGATCTCCGTACGACAGATCACCGAGGAAGTAAATCTAGCTCGGTGCAATCTATAATAACAACTTGTTGGACTTCACTGCGTACACAGCTGCTGAAGCTAAATGACGTTTCTGTTGAAGGACACACACACACACACACACACACACACACACACACACACACACACACACACTCACACACACTCACACACCCTCACACACCCTGGGTCAACGTACAATTCAACACAGATTGTATTATTGTTTTGTTTCTCCAAGTCTGTGGAGGGTTTAAATGGTCATCCATCCATCAATTGTCATATTAGTAGTTCAACTCACCCTAGGTCTATGATATGTTTTTTAACCTTCAAATCAACGTGTTAAAAACAATGGTTCCAAGTTGTGTTATATCTAGAATACGAAATATCTAATGTCTCCAAACAACATTCAAAAAATTCCTTCATCTATCCTCCGTAAAGATTAAGGGTTCAGTTCAAAGCAGACATGATAAATAGACTGTGCTTATATAGCGCTTTTCTAGTTGAAATGCTTTACACTGCCATCACCCCCCCCCCCAAACACACACACACACACACACTGATGTCAGAGAGGGTTCTGCCCATCAGAAAATCCGAAGGCTTTATGATCAAACTACATTGTTTGTCTTTCACTAACCCATTCATACACACTTATGCAACATTGTCAGCAACTACCACGCAGGGTGCATTCTAAACATCATGATACACTTGGGGTTCAGTGTCTCTTTGCCCAGGGACACCTTGACATGTGGTGAGAGGCGGGGATTGAACCACCAACCCTAAGATCAGTGGCGAACGCTCTACCTTCTTACCCACAGTCGTGTAATGTTTTTTTCTTTAGATAGATAGATAGATAGATAGATAGATAGATAGATAGATAGATAGATAGATAGATAGATAGATAGATAGATAGATAGATAGATAGATAGATAGATAGATAGATAGATAGATAGATAGATAGATAGATAGATAGATAGATAGTTTTACTGTCATTGCATAACACAACAAAGTTTGCTGCACCGCTCCAACTAGCAGCATTTAAACTTACATGTTGTGTGCAAAATATCTAAAGTCTCCAATCAAGATGAAAAAAGTAAGTCGATTAATCTCCTACCTTCTGCAGCCACTGTGTGTTGTTCTCCATGGTGCTTTCCAGCTGCTGTAGTTTCTGAGCCGATGATTCCGATGAGTCCACCGGCGGCGAGTCTCTCTGCACTACACTGGCGCCTGTGTGTGAGCCGCCGTACTGTCCCGTGTGTGGCTGAGATCCCACTACGCTCTGGCATCCGTCCATCTCCGGAAGTATGAAGGTGTAGCTGCACTGGCCGTGTTGGATGCGGTGGAATTTTCGCCTTTTCTCAGCACCACTAGAAGAGCCACCATTACCTCTTCTCTGGCTTCTCCCAGACCCCCCACCACCACTTCGCTCTGATGAGCCTCCACTCACAATGACTGACAAGGTCCAGAGGAGCAAAAGCAGCAGAAAATCCTGGTTGAGATTTAAGCCTTTCATGGCGCTCTCTTTGAAATGTATTCAGGTTTTCTTTGAAGGGTCAAGAGAAGATTGTTCACGATTTGACCCCGATCCACTTTGTGAAATTCATCTGTCTGAGTGGTGGAAGATATATTGAAGTCTGTTCACCTACCTGTCAATTCATGAATTGGGATTTGAAGTCCATTTAGAGTCTTCTGTTGAATTTCAGAGACAAAAAATAATAGAAATTGAGATACCAGAAGCTACACCTGTTGTGTGGTTGTCTCTCGTTGCCTCCTGACTTGCTTGGAAGATGTACATCAGATAAGTTGGTCAATAAGTTGCTTCCATCTCCTTAATGTCTTGATATTGGTTCTGTGTGGTCCAGGTTTAGAAGAAGGGTTTTCAGGATGGCTCCATTGACTTGATCCTCTGCAAGTCTTTCATGGTTGTCAGTCAAAAAATGTGTTCCTTAAAATATAGATGGATGGAAGGCTAGAAAGGTGGAATTTGAGGGTTTTAAAATATAGTGTGTATCAAGAATGGAGGATAATCAATGTCCAGAGTCACTGAAATAATGCAAAAATCAATTAAAAATATGTTTAAATACAAGATGAGGGCATCATAAAAAGAGATTTAAAGTTGCATGTAAATGAAAAACGACCAAAAATCTCAAATTTCTCCAAATGTCCAAGAATTCAAAGAAAAGAGAGAAAGTATTTTAGGAGTATTTAGTTGCCTCTCATCCCTCCCTAGTGGCTCCAGTTTCAGAAGTGGCCGGAGAGAAATACTTCTGCCCCGTTCTTATCTGGGTCTGAGAAAAGGAGGAATGATCGGGAGAGAGAGAGAGAGAGGGAGAGAGAGAGAGAGGGAGGGAGGGACAGGAGACCTGAGGGAGGTCTATTAGTGTAGCCTCTCTCTCTTTCTCTCTCTCTGTATGTGGGTTGAGTGGACAAGAAAGGAAGGAGAGAAGGAATGAGAAGTAGCCAGAAAAAGAAAGAAGGGATTGATTAAGAGTGAAAAAGAGGCTTGAGAGAGAGAGAGATAGAGGGAGAGATAGAGAGAGGAGGAGAGAGAGAGAGAGAGAGAGAGAGAGAGAGACAGGCTGATAAGAGAAATAGACAAGCTCTGAGAAAGACTGTTGACAGACGGAGGAAAGGCAGAAAGAAATGAGCAGATAGAAGACGAAAGAGATTCTAAACTGGGTCTAGAAACTAATCTTTCAGTTCTGAAGTCGATCCAAACGCCTTGTATGGTCATTTACACTGAGTCAGCAACTGGAAGCCGGAGATTTTTTATTCACTTTGTCCTCTTAGGTCACTCACTCACTTGCCACAAAATCTGTCGTCCACTTTAAAAACAGCAACTTCCCAACAGCAATAAGAACACTCAATTCCCCCGCTGTTAAAGTTGTGTTGTATTTTCGTCTTCCTATCTTTTAAAGAGTGAGTTAAAACAAAAGCAAAGCAATGGTGATTGAGCGTATGACTCACTGATGAAAGCTCTTGTATGTGCAGTTTTGCAGAGTAAAGGCCGTTGCACACCTGGCTCGACGTGAATAAACGGCACGAAAAAGCAAATATTTTCAAAGGTGAATTTTGTCGTATCTCACTTTAGGAAGCGACGTTCCAGAAAAAACGAACTCAGTTCGAAAAATTAAAAGCCGCAAATTTGCGAAGCGAAATTACGGCGCTGGTGTGGAAGCTTGTATTGACTGTGTATACATTCGGTAATTATTATAATAACGTGCAAATTAATCGATGAATAAAACGCGCCCGGTGTGCAAAGGCCTTAATGCTGCACTAAATTCAAATGCAGCGCACAGTAAGCGACCACTGCATGCATTCCACTGTACTAAGAAGACAGAAAGTTCTGACTTGGTAGTACCGAGTTCCGGCCTACAAACGCTCCAGTGCATATTAAAGTACTTTACAAAAATATTTTTATTTTTATTTATTTATATTTTTTTTGTAAATTTTTATAAGACATGGTCCAAGGTCCCAAATTCTCAAAATTGGTGAAAAGTTATTTTGCTTAATTATCACTGTGACATGCAGAAAACTACCTCCCCTCCCCTCCTTTAGGTTCGGTTTTGAAAGGAACTCTGGAGGATGAGGACCAAAGGGCCACACACAATTACACCTACTGCCAAGACCGCTAGGAACAACGAAACTCAATATGACTGAAAACAACTTGAATAGACACTATAAGGACTTTACGACGTGCGCCCCCCATGTACTATTCTATTCATTCTAAACACAGCCATGTTTGGGGGGCATCTTGGGACATCAATAGTCCAAGGCAGAAATACTTGCATCTCTCTCTCTCTCTCTCTCTCTCTCATCTGTCCTGCTGCTCTTCACTTCACATAGAAACACATACAAAGATTAGTTCCAGGCAAATGGCCTAGTCCCAGGCTTATGAAACACACACTCTACATGTTGGATGGTGTCTGTGTGTGTGTGTGTGTGTGTGTGTGTGTGTGTGTGTGTGTGTGTGTGTGTGTGTTGGGGTGGAGGGGGGGGGCACACTATGTAAGTTGTCAATTATTGAGTTTATTTGCACAGCGGTAGAATGTTCTGCAGAAGTTGAACCGATATGAACGGAGATAAAATTCTTTGATTAAAAAAAAACACAGCGCGATAATAGACACACTTACAGATACGTGCAAGAAGATAAAAATCCCTAAAAAGTGCTTAAACAATAAAAGATAAATGGAAGCAAAGATGCAGAGAACAAAAGGAGGTTCTGTTACACTGCACCATCCCCTGCAAGATAAAAAGGCTTCTCCTATCGTCTTACTACCAACTTCTTGTACGTTTGGACATGATCCAGTTTTATTTTCAGCGATCGGAGACACACTTAAACCTGCAGTGTGTAATATGATATCATCAAGAAAGTTCTACAAAGTTCTAGAATGCAACACTCCCTGGGTAACCCCACCCCTTTTGAATAATAACAGAAGCTACAGTGGCCTTCAAGGACAAGAACAATTCTAATTTCTAAACAATGCACCTGATGACATTCCAACTATGACGCTTTCAAGATGGCGGCACTAGGCCTTGGTCCAAGATATGCAGAAATATGGACATATAAGAGACCCTTTCTAAGGGAAAAAAAATATTCTAAAAATGTTTTTCAGCTATTATGCACTAAATTAAATGTACTTATGGATATTATAATTACTTTCTACAAAATCTGCTAGGAAATAAAACCCAAAATTCTACACACTGCAGGTTTAAAGGTCAGTGCTAGAAGATAAAAATCCTAAAATGTGCTAAAAGAAATTAGGAAGCAAATATACAGAGAACAAAAGGAGGTTTCATGCTGAGAAGATTTGTCACTGTGAGATAAAAAGCTGCTCTCATCGTCTTACCAACAATTACTTGTGCATTTGGACATTATCAAATTTTATTTCCAGCCCGACTTGAACCCCAGTCTACAGTTACTGCTTTGTTGGGACATAAGTCTTACCCTATGTTCCAATACCCATACTTCCCTACTATTTAGTATGCCAGAAAAAGAATTAGGATGTCCCAATGCATGCACGTCAATTGTACTATGCTGAAAATTACATAAATGCCCCACTAACTCCAATAGCATTTTGGAGTATTCGTCTTGATTGTCGAAATTTCTCGTAATAATGAAAAAAAATCTTCCTTATCTGATTTTTTTTTCTCTCCCGTGGCCTAATACTCTTTTGTACTTTAGTATGTAGTGTAGTCAAAAGAAAAAGTATGTGATTTGGAGCGCAGGGTTAGTTTTGGCCGGGGCAGGGCAGGGGGACAGGGGGAGGGGGGGTTGGGTCGTTCACTTGATGTTGGCCAATTGGTCCTTTGGGGGAAAGCAAGAGGGGTTACACTAGGCGAGTGGCTTCTGCCCCAAACGCAGATCATTCTCATGGGAACGGGAACGGACGGAGAGAGACGGCACACAGAGCTAAAACACATAGAGCTGCAACACGTAGAGATGCAACAGATAGAGCTGCTGTCCCTGCTGAAACAACAGGGGATTCATAGAGGGACCGACCACCCAGAGTCCCAAGTTAGATTATATTTTTTTTGTTACTGTATTTTTTTGTTTTTCTATTTCAATCAATCAATATCCTTTATTTAACCAGGTAAAAAAATCATTATTTAGTTTAAAGTGACTACGAGTTAACTTTTAAATATTTCTGAAACAGTCTCATGTTTCCTCTGATGATCATAAATTACATGTAACAGCAAACGAGACCATCAGTGCAAAGAATGCTATTTTTATATAGTTTTTTCTAAATATCTAATGCCCAGAGTTTTGTGCTACACAGGTACTTCAAATTCTCTTATTGCATAATTTTGTATTTTGGTTTTATAGGAAAGTAACATATGAATGAGATTATATCTAAAATTACTCTACTTACGTGAACTCAAAAAGCCTCTAGTTTCAGTCCTCTGTGACATCTGATACTTGTTATCAACCTGACAAACACACGAGCGAAGACATCTGATTTTTATCTACGAGACAATTTGTTTTGATTTATAAGTGACGAAATCTTGAGGAGTTTTGGCTCAAGCAAGTGCCAAACAAAATGCTAACACAGTGTTTCCCCTAGAATATTTTTTAGGCCCGGTGGTAAGAGCTGATAAAGAGTATGCGCGCCACGTGCGTACCAAATTTCTAGAAGACATTGACCAAAACGAACCCCATTTGGGATGAGCCTCTTTTGACAGCCCGTTAAAAATGAGGGCATAGGGTTATACTTTCACATTCATCAGTACGTTTGTACATGTGGTGTTTCTCACAGGATTTAGATCAGGATAGATCCTGCTGGGTGAGAATGGACCTTCTAGGGGGGTCTGGGGGCATCCCCCTGCAGAAGAAACCTTATCCTTTTAAAGTTAAATACATCAATCTGGTGCACTTTGAGAGGCGAAATCTGTTCAATTCTGTGCTCTGTAAACAACTGTCATATGTCCTGCCTATAACTATTTTCTGTAATAATTTGGAGATACAAGCCACGTAATCTATTGAAGAAAAACACGTGGATTTCAATGAAAAAAAACAATAAACACTAAGATCTAATATAGACAAGTCCTGTCTAGTACTCATTTCTGGAATAATCTGAATCACCTCACCTTGAAGCTAGCCTACTGAAACATTGTTTTAATTTATTTTTCATGCAAATAGCCTTGTTGAAAATTAATTAATTAACATAGGCTACACATCATGATTAGCCTATCAACATGTGTGCTTCTTAAGGCAACTTCCCTATTCCGACCATTATATTTCATCTAGCCTATTTCTCAATTTAAAACATAAAAATAAAGTAGGCCTAGCATTGAAAATACAAAAAAATAAAGCTTGTAGGCTATGGCCTGCTGTTTTCAAGATAACTTAACAGTTAAAACAATAAATAAATTAATATGTCTCCTGAAAACAAATTAATGCTTTTCTGAGAAGAATGCCAAAGGCAGTAGCAGTGAGGCACTTCTGTAAACTTACTGAAACGAGTGCATGCCGTTTTTTCAGCGCTGTCTCTGCTGTTCATAAAGATTGGTTGTGTTGCCACGGCGACGTAGCGATTTTAACTTTCTAAATTTTGCTCAGCACTTTTTCTTGTTCAACGTCCCTGTTACTGAGTCCTTAATATCTCCACAGAGCAGGCGCTGGTTTTATTTTCGCCATTAGTTCAACGTTTGCTTGCTAGTCATGCTCCTGCTCATTGGCTTCCGTGTCTAACAAGTGTGCACCGAATGCACACGCGCATCGCGCCGCGCGCAGAACACATACACACACGCAGACACACAGATCAGCTGATGGGATGATCAAACGAGAGGTTGTAAAGACAGGCCGACAGTGCCGCGCAGACGCTCGCAAATGATTATTACGGAATCAATTAATTTTTTTATTTTTATTTTTTTAAAGTCAGGCTGCTGTTGGCCTGGCGGGGGGTCCCGTTGGCCTGGCGGGCCCGCCAGGCCTGTATAATGGTAGGGGAAACACTGCTAACAGTTGTTGAACTCGTTGAAAAAGCATGACACAGCATAAAATGAAATGCAACAGCTGTGTGCGAAGTGTAAGGAATAATCACAGCCATTAGTAGTTCAGTGACACAAATCGTCAGCTACTCTTTACATGGAAAAGTATTCTCCCAATTACACTCCTACTTTTATTTTTGGTCCTTATCGAGGTGTAAATACAATATGGTTTATTTGTCAGACAATTAAAGCAGCAGTCGTTTGCGATGAGTCTCACACTCCCTTCAATAATGCAATATAAAAGAGAATGTACAAGAGAAACACACAAGTGAAAGGTAGTCCTAAATAAAAAAAGTGCCACAACGAAAGAGTCGAAAGATTCCTATATTGTTAAGTTTTGTCAAACAGGCCTAAGCCCCCCCCCCCCCCCACACACACAACACATAGGCTACCACCTGACACTTTTACTTTACTTTTTTACTCACTGAATTTTTATGACTATGCACTTTGCATAAAATCTGTCTGAAAATACCATAATGAGTAAACTGTAATATCACTTTATGAGCTCCACCAAGCTACAAGCTAAATATAAAATCCTTCTCCTCAGGACCGAACAACTGCCCTTAGTGAACGATTGTATGAGTCAGATAAAGATTGAAGTGTTCTGCAGATAAAATGAGATAAACCAGATTACAGTTGAACTTTAGGAGGTGCGGTAGGTGTTGTTTCGAACTTTGTACTGGAACACCCCTTGTGCATTCAGCAGAGAGGAGCTCCACCCTTCACCTGACTCACCGCAGTCAAACCACTAAACAGTTTATTTTCCGTCATCGCTGAAGAGACACACAGACTGAAAACCAGACGATCCTATTCACCTTCAGACCAAACTACTGAGTGAGTTTAGCTAAAGGGGAGACACTTGTGAAACTACAACACTGCTGCTTCAACCTGCTGACACTGCACACACTGAAGGTGAGTTTGATAGACAACAGGACTTGATTTTTTTTGTGGTACAGATCGGACTGCTCCTATGCACTCGTAAGCAGTAAAAAAGCAAATGTAATCTGATATTCTCAGATCCGATTCAGGCGGAAAATGAATCCGATATCAATCAATCTGATGTGATCTGATGTGATCTAAGCGGCAGGTCGGATATTACCTGTTATTGCAAATTACTGTACATGTCATGCAATGGTTTTCGCAGTTTGACATTAGGCACTGTCACTCCAGGCTGCACTAAGGACTCTAAGCTGCCATATCCACTTTAAAATGTTCACATTATTTTGCGGATCACTTAAGATGCTTCGGAAAGCAATTGCTTGAATTATAACGTCTCCATTATATTCACAATGCAGGGTCTGTTTGCCTACAGCTGGTTGCCCGTCACGTGTCTTCCTGTGCCCGAGATAAGCTTATCTTCATAGTGCCCCCCCTCCCTATGCATAAAAAGATGAGAGCCTTCAGTTAAGTGCTGAGGTGCGCACTTATGCGCATCAACAAGAAGGTGTCATTAGAAATCCAATCAAAACATAACTGTATCAGCCGTCAAAAAAAAAGTTTTTAAAGTGTTTGTGTCCAGTGAAGTTGTATAAAAAGCCAATGTACATAGTTGGTAAATGCTTAATTGTATTTTAATATTCTTGTAAGACCCCCACCCGTCCAGGGCCCAGGACAACTGTGCAGATGTTCCCCCCTTAATGCCGGGCCTGGGTTGTTTACGTGTTTACTTTTGTTTCCGGATCCTAATATATGCATGCAGGTTTGTTTTGAAGTGTTAAGCAACAGTAAGCAAAGGAAACGGATATGGGTCGAAAGAATTTCCCCTTGGGGACAATAAAGTCTAAAGTCTAAAGTCTAAAGTCTAAAGTCTTCTAAGTAAATGTGAGCAAACAGTCAAAGAAAGACAAGGCAGTGTAAATGTGGCCAAAGTGAATCTCAGAGAAGTTAGTAGAGGAGTGAGGGGAGATATGATTAATTGTACTTTCTGTCTGCTATGTTTTCAGCTGCATTCAGAGACAAAATGGCTTCCAGATCAGAGCAGGACTTCTGCTGTCCTGTCTGTCATGACGTCTTCAGAGATCCTGTTCTTCTGTCGTGTAGCCACAGCTTCTGTAAAGACTGTCTGGAGAACTGGTTTAGAGAGAAACCAATACGTGAGTGTCCAGTTTGTAAGAGAATAGTTTCAAAGAAACCACCTCCTTGTAACCTGGCCTTAAAGAACCTGTGTGAGGCCTTCTTACTGGAGAAAGATCAGAGAGCTTCAGAGCAGCCAGTTTGTCTCGTCTGCAGAGACTCAGAGAAACACAGCGACCACAGATTCAGACCCATCGCTGAAGCTGCACGACAACACAAGAAGGAACTTCAAGAAACTCTGGAGCTCTTAAAGGAGAAGTTAAAGCTTTTTGAACAAGTTAAAATGAAGTCTGAACAAACAGCAAGACACATGAATGTCCAGGCGCGGCGTACAGAGAGGCAGATAAAGAGGCAGTTTAAGAAGCTTCACCAGTTTCTAGAAGAGGAAGAAGAGGCCAGGTTGGCTGCACTGAAGGAGGAAGAGGAGCAGAAGAGTCAGATGATGAAGGAGAAGATAGAGGCTCTGAGCAGAGAGATAGCAGCTCTTTCAGACACAGTCAGAGCCACAGAGGAGCAGCTGAAAGCTGAATACGTCTCATCCCAGCTCAACTACAAGGCTGCAGTGGAAAGAGTCCAGCAGCGCCCCCTGCCAGATGATCCACAGCTGCTCTCAGGAGCTCTGATAGATGAGGCCAAACACCTGGGCAACCTGACCTTCAACATCTGGAACAAGATGAAGGACATGGTCTCCTACACTCCTCTGGTTCTGGACCCAAACACTGCTCATCCAAAAATCGTCCTGTCTGAAGATCTGACCACTTGGAAACGAGGAGAGGAACAGCATCTTCCTGATAATCCAGAGAGGTTTGATATGTATTCCTCCGTCCTGAGCTCTGAGGGTTTTAACTCAGGGACTCACAGGTGGGAAGTCCAGGTTGGAGACAGTACACGCTGGTTGCTGGGTGTGTTATCAAAGTCTGCTCAGAGGAAGGGACAAACAGAATATGGATTGTGCAGACTACAGTTCTTAGAAGATACATATTATGCATGGTCACTATCAGGTCAACACACTGTTCTTCAAGTGCCAATGATGTTCCAGAGAATCAGGGTGATTCTGGACTGGAACAGAGGAAAACTGACGTTCTTTGATCCTGATACCGACACACACATTCACACCTTCACATACAATTTCACTGAGAGGTTGTTTCCATTCTTTAACACTAAGGGTAAAGTTCCTCTGAAGATATCACCAATGAAGGTCAGTGTGACAGTGGAACATAACTGGTCTTCAGATTATTATTATTTTGATTGAAGCGCCCCCTATGGACAGCAGTGGTAGCAGTTCTAAAGGTCTTTGCTAGCGTTTGCAGGCGGTCGCTGCCTTTTTTAAGTGAGCAAGTGAAAGAGAGTTGGCAGGATGCGTGGCTATGAGGTTATACATTTATATTTTTTCTTGTCGGATTAATAATGGTAATATGACCATGGTGAAAACAAAGTAAACTTTGATTTATACCATTCATGAACACAGGCTTTTTCAGTATGCCTGCTGTCAATAATTTGGTCTGAGTTGGCAGGGATTCCAACCAAAGGATGGCACTAATAATAATAATCACCAGAGGAATAATTATATTGTCTCATGACAATTTAAAGGATATTTGTAGGAGGTTTTAAAGAAGGGAATTATCTTATTTCTGAAGTTCATTATATTTGTATCATTTACCCCGACATGATGATATCCTGTTTCTGTGTCGATCACAATGAATGAAAACATGTTTGATGGCGTTGGTGAATTTTCTGATTGTTTGACCTAAAATCAAAACTACAATGACATAATTTTTTCTTCTCAGTACATTTTCTAAAATCTGATTTATTTTTCTGTCTGTGATCTGCTGAAAGTGTAATCTTTTATTTGGACCCTGTACGTTAATTTGCTGTTCTAACTGTTATAATCATGTGTATTTGTAATATTGTCATATATTATAAGCTATATCAAAGCTTTTACAATGACAGATTTTTTTCATCTATAATAATGACACATTTTTTCATAGTGAAATCAGCAGCTAACGTTTGGGCGCCTATGCGTTTATTCATCAGGGTGATTATTTTGGCATTTTTGTTTTTGGATTAAGAATGCAGCCAAACTGGGTGACTTGATGTGATGTATTCCTGTGCGGTCCAGTTCTGTGTCGTGGGGATCTCTGTATATTCCTTTTATTCAGGCTGGTTCTAGAAATAACAGAGGGCACATGGTGAGTCATGAACCAGCCCTTTCACCTTCTCTCTGTGGGAACGGACCGACGGACGGATGAGGATGTGTGTTTTTTTAATCCAGGATTTGGTTTCAACTATGTCTGTTTCTGTCTCTTAGTGTGTGTCCCTTTCTAAATGTAATGTTGATATCTTTATTTATCTTCCTACTGGACATATTCACCCACGTTATGGTTTGGTAGATTGGTCATACGGTGACTACTGTTCTTAAGACTGAATGTTTCAGATTGTGTAGAAACAGCTGATATGCTGTATTTACT
Organism: Ammodytes marinus; assembly: GCF_949987685.1. NCBI lineage: Eukaryota > Metazoa > Chordata > Actinopteri > Uranoscopiformes > Ammodytidae > Ammodytes > Ammodytes marinus. Next base: position 2,260,222 of record NC_137233.1, on the reverse strand, counting down.
CGTTAATATTAAAAACCAATAAAATACATGCAAAAAGTAAAAAGTTAGTCGTTCTTGAACCATCTGTAGTAGCATATTTGCTGTTGGTCTCTATTGAAAGGTATCAATCAAGTTTTTCCAGTCAGAATCACTGTAAATGCTACTGGCACTGAGTAATTAAAGTTTTAAAGATCACACTGAAGTAGGTTTTTATATAAGTAATTTTTACCTGCAATTTGCTATAATAGCAGTATGAAATAGCAATGACATCACAGCATTAGTCAAAGTTCAAATTTGATTAAAATACAACAGATAGTGAGTGTTTTAACTGTTTTCCTGAGGGTATGTCAAGGCGTCTTCCTAAATAAACATGTTGGAGACTCCAAATGACCCTTAGTTAACCATGGACAAACACCAAGGTTAATTAATACGTCAGAAAAAGTCATAACAGAAATCTATCCAAACGTACATGAGAAACAATAGGCCACCGCAACGCTAAGAGGTTAATTTCTCTTAAATAAAAATAATTTGAGGAGAGGAAATGTTCTGCGAAATGTTCGGAAAAACTTCTTTATTTGATATCTATTTTGCTTTGTTTAATATGAAAATATTTTTAAAATATGTGTCACTTCCACGTGTGAAGCCAAAAAAGATTAAGCTCAGATAGAGTGTCGGAGAGAGAGAGAGAGAGAGAGAGAGAGAGAGAGAGGGGTGATGAGGGATGAGGTGAACATAAATACTTTCAGTGTAGAAGGAAACAGTCAAAATAAGGATGACCGTGGAGGCAACGAGATTGTAGCAAAAGAATGGTTTCCTGTCTCTGGGTTTCAAATGACAGAATCCCTACGAGGAAAAACATCTTGGCTCAAATAAAGTTTAAGTTTGACGACAATCTGCCGAATCAATCATTACTCTACAAAGACCAGAAAGGCCAAAAGAGCTTAAGGATGTTTTGTGTTTGCACAGCTGGATGGATAAACTCTTCTGTCAGTAGTTCAGAGACCGTGTCGTCAAATACTCATAACATTGATACTGAATAATAATAGAATATTAAATTATGACAGATTAACTTGTGCACTTTCTTGGCTGTTATTTTTAATTCCCTCACCTTGATAGCTGAGGCAGACAGACAGGAAGCTAGGGATGGCCCAAGTCATTTGAATATTATAATAAACCATAATAAACACTAATATACTGTATTTAAAATTCAAATTTTCTTCATGAGTGTTCATTACTATGACTCGACATTGCTTGTTCCATACAAAATCAGTTTAAAAAAAATGTACTTTGCAGTTCAAATGCTATGGATTAATATAATATTATAAATGTAATATAGTATCAAGCCTAAAGGAATAGGCTTATTAATTTCACAAACATTTAAGATGGATTCAGCTATTCTCGATAACTGTTGTTATCAAAATCACTTTTTCATTATCTCCTCACGATCCGCTGAATATAAACCTGTTTTAAATGTACAGCCTTAGCTCTTTAAACTAGTATGTAAATAGTGGATATGTAAATAAAGGGGATCCACCGTAGCTAGCAACAAGCCTGTTTAGGCTGTGTATTAGCACCAGTTCTTTTTCAGAACCTGAAGTCCACCTTTTATGTGGAAAGCCAAAGGAAGAAACCCACTCTTTATTATGTAAACATGGCCGCTGTGTGGCTCAGTCAGAGTGAAATAACGTCTGAACCCTGATAGTACAGCGGGGATGTGACGGACGAGGTCGCGACCCTCCTCACACTTTGTAATTCTCAACACCTGCGAAAACACGATGAGACGAAACCTGAGAAAGCTTTTGCTCATTCATAAAAACAGAGGGAGGACTTCACACATACAGACGGTATAGAGGCCAAGCCCAAGCATTACGCCCCGTCATGCTGTGCTGCGGATATACTTCTTGACACACCTTCATCCAGTATTGATGAATGAAAGTCCGAGTCTTTCTTGCAGTTTAAAACATCTGTTTAGTTTATTTTCACTTTATTTAGCTACAAACTCTAAAACCAACAGACAAACATAGACCCTGACGTAACGTGGCTTGTGTGTGGTCAAAAACTGTTTTAAATGTCCGGGTAGCAACTGTGGAACAAAAGATTGGTACCTACTTTATACAAGAGCGCTAATTGGCTCTTACAGACGGATGGATGGATGGATGGATGGAGGGATGACAGAATGGATAGATAACCCTACTGAGCTATATGCATCAGTTATGCTGATGGATAGAAAAAGATGAAGGTTTAGTGATAGTCTTCATCTTTAAGTAGATGATATACCTTCTCCTGTACGTCCAGGTTTTTTCTAAGCAGTAGAATCAACAACTGATACATTTCTTGGGCTCTTCTTGAGGATTTTACTGAGCTCCTGCACCAGTGTCACGGGGGCAAAACCAGTTTGTAAACGCTGCCATACTGAGAAATACAGAGAGAGTTTTGTGGAGCTGATAGGCTTGATCAACTTTGTGTCAACTCGTTTGACAATGCCTTGAATGTAACCAACATTCATTTATATAGAAAAAGTTAGGCACTATAGCCTAAATTGAGAGATAATAACGTTTGATTGAATGAAAATGTCCCATAGTGTATATAGCCTACACACAGTAGCAGCATTTGAACTAATCTATTTGTTGAGTGTTTCTGTCCACGGAGAGAGAAAGAGACAGGAATGCTTTCAGGGAGGGAGTAAAAACATATCTTTTCTTTCAACAAAAAATGAATTCCCTGTACCAGTCTTATCTTCAGAGAGACTTTTCAAAAGCTTGGCACAAATGGAGGAAGATTCCCCACCATTAGCGCTGATCATGTTTATACTGGTTTATCTATTTCGTTCTGACCGTGTCACAGAAAGTTATTCAAAGCCTGATAAGAGCCGCTATGAAGATGAACAAGGTCATCCAGTGAATTAATGAAACGGAAACTCTTTTAGGCTGGAATCTTCTGAGCAAGTATTTCGACCTACTTTAGTGGCATTTCAAAAAAACTAAATAAAATATCACAAACATTTTCAGGAGTAAAATATCACATAGATGAGAGCTAACTTGTAGTACTTCAACCTCAACTGTATTTGTCCATGAAGGGCAATTGATTTTACAGCACAGAAACAGTTAAACGAGACAAAACACATAGAAAAGAAACACCATGAAATAGTGATATTGGCAATCAACAACACTATGTATGTTCTGATGTCCGAACATTAGATGAATAGATATAAATAAAAAGCATTATCAGGGCTCAACAATAAGGATTGCCCGACGTCCCGGGGCAAGTAAAATGCCATGTCGGGCCAGTAACTATGACAACTGGCATGCCCGACCGGGCAACCGGAAGGTTCCGATGAAATTCTTGAATAATAAAAAAAAAAAAATCATATTTCTTATTTTATTTTTTTGAATCGCCAAATACAAGTAATATATCTATGGTTTATTTTCATATTTAACTGGTGCTAATTATTACATTAACGCTCATTTGTGTGCGCGTAGTGTCTGCTACATTGCATCTCTCCTCTCCTCTGCTCCGTTTTGTGAAGGGGGGGCGGGGCTCCACCGCCGATACACACACATACACACGCAGACTCGGCACAACACCGGTGAGCACACACACCCAGTTAGAGAGGTAGAGAAGAGAACTACACGCAGTAGGTTGGTGTGACAGAAAGTCCAAAAGCCAACGAGTAAATTATAAATGGAGTGAAGTCGACCCCGACCGTATGAAAAGCAGCGAAAATATCCGCGTTTTTTAAATGCATTATGCACCCAACGTAAATCTAGTAGTAGCGAGGATGCTAACGTTAGCTCTGCTGCTAGTAGCCTACTACCAGTTAATGTGCAGGTCAACACAAACATCAGCAACAGTTATCAGAGGAACATCTCTACAGCCTGCATAGATCTCAATAAATGCGCCAGAGGTGTCTGACTTCACATACCATGAGGCAGTGGAAGCTTAAAAGTAAGCTACTGGAAAAGTGTTCAAAACAGCCTGTCCTGAGCCAAATTTTGAGATTTTGAATCAATCAAAATCACTCATACACACATTAAAATAATAGCCTATAGTAAAAAAAATAAAAACTTGATTGAACAGATTGTTGTAGGCCTAAAAGAGTTTTAAAGAATTGCTGTTGTAAAAGGAATAAGGTAAAACAAATAAAAATAAGTGCTGTTAAAGTTCTTTACATGATTTTTGTTTGCATGAAACATCTCGTTTGCAGTTATTGTCGGTTTAGAAACAAAAAAAATAACAAATGTTCCAACTAAAATAATATTTGAATATAGCCTCCACTTTCAGTATGACCCTTAACTCATCTATAATACTGTCCATGATTTGTTTACATTGTCAATAAAGAGCAAATATAACAGTTATTTCAACACGACTAATAGAAACATTTTTTGTATAGAGGCCAGTAAAAATTGACTTCGGGCAAGTAGAATTCAGACCCACTTGCCCGAAAGGGCAAGTGAAAAAAAACCTTAGCGTTGAGCCCTGATTATGCAAATTCCCCTCTCTTCTGTAAGCACACGACAGCTTCCTTAACTCCATCTAACTTCACAGTAAAGCACTGACAACCTTGAATTGAAAATATTTGTATTTCAAACAAGTAAAGAAAAAGAGAATCAAGCAATAATAAACAATACAATTTAATGATGAAACAAGTGGACAGATATATCAAAGTAATATCTACAAACAATGAAAACCACAAATGAAAAGAAACTGTCTAACACTTGCTTTACCCGTTCGAAAACCCTTCTCTAACACTACACGTTTATAACAACTGGGATCCTAATCATATCAAATCAAATCAAATAATTTTTTATTTGTATTGCGCTTTTCATACTCAAGAGTAGCTCAAAGTGCCTTACAGAGATTAAAAACAAGAGAAAAAGCCAATAAAATCAAGAGAAGAATAATTAAAAGAACCCAACCCTCCCAGCCCCACAGACATGCACAGAGACATACACACTCATACACACACTCACACATACACACACAGATACACAAACTCCCACTTACACTCACACATACAAGCTGTCACTAAAGAAGACATCAGAACCATTACACATTCAGTTCTAACTGTCCAGTGTAAACAAGAGATCTCTGTCACTGTGTTAATGTAACCCTGTAGTTAAGGGAGCTGTGGTGTGTTTACATTAGGATTTAAAAGCCCTTCAGAAAACTGGGTGTTCTCATCTGAACATAGCTATTTTCATTAGCTTTTAAATGTTTTATTTCTATTCATTCGCTTTTCTAATGTGTTTTATGTATTTTAATCTTGCCCCTGTAAAGCACTTTGAGTGGCCTTGTGTCTGAAGTGTGCTATAGAAATAAACCTGCTTTGCCTTGCCTACTACTACAGTATGTGAGCACAACTGATTGATAATGTGATCTATGCTTTTAATAGAATGAATGTCTTTATTTTTATGTTGACATGACCTAATTATAATTATTTTGATTTTGATTTGAATCTTATATTGAGTCTGTTTTAATGTTTTACGTAATGTGTTGGTATGTAAATAGCCTACTAGCATTAAAGGTGCACTATGCAACTTTGGGTGTGCCAGAGAAGTGAAAGTTTTATAAAATAAATTCTCATAACTGAATAATTAAACTCTCCTCACAAGAAAATGTGATCCCTGGAACACGGTTTGAAGTTAGAAAGCTTCCTGAAAAGTTACTGTTTCACTGTTGTTGTTTACAGCAGCAGGGCCCACAGTTTGATTAACAAACACATTCTAGTCTTACGTTTGGTTCCAGGCGTCCGGAAATAACTTTGTTTTTCGATTTATGATGATAGAATAACTCAACTAAGAGATACATGTAGAGATAGAATGTTGTACTACCTAACTACAGACTCTGCAAACATAAACAAATCCCCCTCCTCTGAAACTGCATAGTGCACCTTTAAGGCAAGGAACTCACTTCTTAAAATAGTGAAGGGTATGCATCAAAATGAATGGAGTACAGCAGAGTGCATTGTCCAGCCTATACAGTAGACAGGTTGTAAGGCAAACTAAAACGTTTCGCCTCTTGCCTTCTGGCTCCAGGTTTAGATTACCTCTGATTAGGACAAACAGATATGGGAACTCTTTCAACCCAACAGCCAACCGCCTTTTGAATTCAGGTGAAGGGAGAAGGTAAATCTATTTCTATATCTATTATTATATATCTAATACATCACAGTAAATCGTACCAAGAGTCTTTATAAACACCAATCAGCTGTGTGTGTGTGTGTGTGTGTGTGTGTGTGTGTGTATGTGTGTGTCTGTGTGTAAGTGCCTGCATGTGCGTGTTTAAGCCCTTGGATTTGACCCTGTAACATTAAAAAAAAAAATCTTGCATTTTATCTGTGTTTTCTTTCCTGATTGGCTGGCAGACCCTCTGATCGCTAACGCAACTCATAATCCATAAACACACACTCAGCATTTGTTCCATGTTTCACTTGGAGCAAAATGACAAAACGTTATCAGACTTTGCACCCACGCAATCGGCCAAAACCATGAGTGAAATAAGGCGGGCGTCCCGACCTCTCCCAACACACACAGCCAAGATACCCAGGAAAAATGATCGCTGTTATTAGTGCTGAGCGATGGCCTTCAAATTGTTGCCATAGAGATGCCATGTATACAAAACAATCGTCTAAGAAATAGTGAAAAAAAAAAAATTCCCCAAAAAACCTTTAACATCATATCGTCATATAACTTGTTATTTGTGTCTTGAAAAGTTCATACACACACATTTGCTCTTTACTTTTTAAGATCTTTTCTTTATTAAAAGGTGCTCTGAGGAATTTTCAGTTTGTGTTAATTCTAGCGCCCCCCTTTGGACAAAAGCGGTAGTATTTTTACTAAGCCAGGAATTATTCTTGGGTGAGCGTATACCCATGACAAAGGCATTAAGAAAAATCATATACAACTAGCATTCTTTGCACTGATGGTCTCGTTTGCTGTTACATGTAATTTATGATCATCAGAGGAAAACTGAGACTGTTTCAGAAACCTTTAAAAGTTCCTTGTAGCTCCTTTAATGTTATTTTTTCTCCAAAATGTTCATATATGAGAACAAAACGTTGACATCAACACGTTCGAGCTCAATAGGTGAGTAAAGTCTGATGTAACATGAAAAGTTAAATATAATATTACACCTAATTTTCTGTGGTTTGGTTTGTGATTCACACCCTGTTGGCTTTATTTGGCTGGTGACGTTGATGATACAAAGCTGAGTAATGCTCAGACACCTCTCAGACAGTGGGGGATGTTTCATCACTTTTACTATATAAGGCTTTATGGTCAAACACACAGTCATCACCACACTGGTGTTGTCACATACTGTATTTCTTTGTAAAGCTAGTTATAGCTTCTAGTTTAAAAGGAACAACATATCCTGCCAACCTGCACGCTTAAAACCTGTCAAACTTCCCCTTTATGGAGCATAAATATCTCTTGTGTCCATTTACTCAGAACTTACTTTGCATACATTTACATCAGATGATAAGGATCATAGTAGACCAACATGCAAATTTGGGCAGAGAATGAGTCGGCAGTTGCTTGGGATTAAGCCCGAGATGTGCACGTGAGCAGGGTAACATTTTGTTCTCATACATATATCATCAAGAAACTTTTAATGTACATGGCCGTTAAAGATGGTTGTATAGGAGAAATATACAGACGCAAACAGACAAGGTTTAGTCAAATAAACACCTAAATGTACGTTTTGGACCTTATATTAATACTAGTATGAAAGAAGACATATTATGGAAGTTAAATAGACAAAAATCAAAAAAATTGATCAATGCTAGAAAAAACTATGTTTCTGCCTGCAGTGTCTCATATCAATGATAAAAATAAAATATCCGTTATATTATTAATTATTAGAAATGTTCAACTGATGAGACATATTGTGGTTACTGTATATCAGCTGTTTTCTATTGATCCAACTATTTTTCTTTCTCTATTACTCTGTTTCTCATTTCCTCTTAACTTTCAAAGCCAAACAAAAGATGTATTGAGGAAGTAGTTGTGATGACGACATATTTAAAATATAGCAGTAGAGGAAGTACAGGAAAGCGTGGGTGAGACGGGTTTTTTAATAAGAGGAAGAACAACATTCGACAGACACCACAACGTGTGAAACCTACAAACCGATCAGATAAAACAGCCGGAGTTCAAAATTATGAAGACCTTTTTTCTCCCACTCATCCTTTCACTGATTACAGGTAAAAAAAAACCCTGATTACTGATATTACAGACTAATGAATGTTACAAATATGCCTGTAAAAAAAACTGTTTGAAACATATTCTGTGTTCTAGTTTGAGTGAATTAGTTTATTGTAATAACATTTACATTAAATTGACTATAGGAGGAGATGTGAGAAGAGTTGTGTATTGATTAATTATGATGATTTTAATTAAATCCATATTGGGATTTTATGAGCAGAGGTTCTTGCCGGTCTTTATTGTACGTTTAAATGAAAATGAACTTTAACAGTACATTATAGTGAGTAATCAAGTGTGTTTTAGATAGAGCCCAACTCAGGCTATTCCAGAATCAAACATGACATTAATTTTTCTCTTTGATCTTTAGGTTGTGAGTTATCAGATAAAGTGAAGGGATGTGCGGGAGGATGGGTTGAATTCACCTGCCAATATCCAGCAACAAAAGAAAACTATGACGCTATCGAGCAAGTTAATCCCAAAAAAACAACCTTTAGAAGCACAAAGAAGAATGAGTGGGAAAACGATGGAACAGTTTCCCTGTACCATAATACAAGAGACAGAACACTCAGGGTTGCCATCAATCAACTGCAAGATGATGACTTTGGGGATTACAAGTGTAAATTCCCCGAAGGATCCAAGAAAAAAGTGACATTGAAAGTTGGTAAGATGCTCATCTTTTTTCTTTGTTAAAGCACTTTCTAACCTGGTGGATGAGAGGGTAGCCACAATGTGACTAAGAGTTGCAGAGAGGGAAACTGACTGCTGTTTGTGTGTATGCGACTAGTCTCGCACAGCCAGACCAAACTGCAGCTAGTAGTATGGTCTGGATCCAAGCCAAATCATTTTGAGTATAGGGGGGAAAACTGGGATGGCCTCTTTTAATTTCTTTAAACCAATCACAATCACAATCATTTTCGTGAATTCGACGAAAAGTCCAAATCAGAGGAGGAACATGAAGTGGAATTAAAAGTTGTTGGTAAGACATACTGCATCTTTTTCTATTACTGCTTCTCATGTCCTTTGTTCAGTGTTGTAGTTGAGTCCCGATTGTCAGAGTCAGAGTCACCAAGGGAGAGTCGAGTCCTAGTCTAGTAATGAGTCCATGTGATCTTGCTTTAATCTGAGTGGATATATTTGTTTAAATGTAGCTGTTGGCTAAATTCTTACAGTATTAAATATATGTATTGTTATTGTCTACATTGTTTTTTTTATCCTGGAGGGGTGTGATTGGGATGAACGGAGATTCCGCTCACGTTGTCGCCTGGCCCCGCGGCATCACGTTGCGCTCCTCGTGTGAAGTGACGGTCAGAGGAGCGCGATTCAGATTTTTAAACGGCTGTGTCAAATCAAATCAAATCAAATCAGTTTTTGTATAGCCCAAAATCACAAATACATTTGTCTCAGTGGGCTTTACATTCCATACAATATGATACAATATGACACCCTGCCCTTACACCCTTAGCTCGGCTGAGAAAAAACTCAGTAAAAACCCTTTACCGGGATTCATTTTTTTTTGAAGAAATCTCAGGGAGAGTCGACAGAGTAAGGGATCCCTCTCCCAGGACGGACATGCTGCAATAGATGTCATAAGTAGAGAAAATCACGAAGGAATTTGATCATTGACCAGGGGCCTCATTTATAAAGCTTTGCGTGGGATTCACGTGGAAGCTGGCGTACGGAAGAAATGTAGGATGTACGTGCGAACAAAAATATTCGGATTTATAAAACAGTGCGCACTCACGTCCTACGCCTGTTTCCCTTTATAAATCACAATCAACTCTAAATGTGGCGCAGCCTTTGCGGGCTTCACGTACCGCCCATATTTACCCATACATAGTCATCGACACGCCCGAATTAATATCATTTACTGAGTGCATGAAGGCGGTAGTGGCAATCGCCGACTGAAAGGGAAATGGAAAAATAGACTCCACACGGTGTGGATCACTGCGGTCACCCCGAAGTACCCGTTGGAGAAGTGGCGAACAGGGAAAATATAGTTTGGTGGCAGTGTGAGCGTAAAGGCGTCAGAGTGCAGCCTGTGGCGATCTCTGTGAACGCTGTGGCCGAAATAAAAAGAAGTGATCCGACATAAAAGTGGACGCAAACAAGTGCATATCCTCACACAACAGTGTTTGTGTCATGAGCGGGGGGCACTGAGACCCCCCATGAGATACAGATTCGGAGAATTCATCCCGGGGCAGTGACGGGCGGCGGAGGGTTAATAATAAACTTCACAGTCCCTTTCAAAACACAATTGCGACGTGCTAAAACACAAAGAAAAACACATAGATAAAACGGACTAAAAGCCGTGAAAAAAATCACAGTAGCCTATGTGGTGTACAGTAGGCTTATCATTAGTGTATGAAAAGGTGCACTCCTGTCTGCCTGACTGAGGCATCGAGAACAGCGTCAGTGTAAAAGTAATAGGCTGTATTCCACCTCAATATTATCAGAATTAATTCCACAACATGCAGATAGGTTATTCTTTAATAACTGCAGAGCTTATTCAAACGTTGCTATTTTGTTTTCATTTGCACTCATATATCTCCGTTTGTAGGCTATTTAAGATCCTAATTCGTTTTGTTTTTGTTGGTATCACTCCATGGAAAAATCCGTGGAGGCATTTGTTCATTAGTTGTAAGAATGGCTTCATCCGTTTTGCAAAGGAACTCCCAATATATGATAGACCTACATGGCTTATAATAGGCCTATCTGGATTAATTTTACACAAACACATTCGTTCTCACACTTCATACATGTGCCGACGGAGTCGCCGTTTCTCCTTTCTCCACTTTCTGTGCGTACGCATGGGTCAGAGTTTGCGTGGAGGACCGCACATCTTCCCGTCAAGTTTAGTTTTTATAAATCCCAATATTTACTTAGAAATTGGCGTGCGCCCTCTTCTGGGCGTACGCAACGTTTATAAATGAGGCCCCAGGTGATTACATGGTAATACTAAAGTAAAGTGCAAATAGTGTGGATGCAGGAAGACTTCAGATGCTGCCAGAGGATCCACACCGTCTCGTCTCCACCAGGGAAAACTAAGGTTTCCAGCGCCGGGATTACATCCCACGTCTCCAGGTGGCGTCCTTAACCGCTGCAACATCTTCTGCGTTGATGTTCCATTCTCAGATGTTACCAGAGGGGGGACCAGATCCACACCGTCTTGTCACGACCAGCGAAAACTGGAAGAGGACAGACAGGCAACCAATGAGCAAAGCAAAAATGAATTTAAAGATTGAACAAGCAAGTGAGTAGAAAGAGTACTATCCTGATGGACGGTGAATCAGTGCTGATGTGAGGCAATAGCAGGCGGGGAGCATCCGTTCCTAGGACAGCTGATTCCGCACAGAACTCGGAGTCAGTCGAGTTGCATGGAGAGTGCTTGGTAGACGAGGGAGAGAACCCCCGGGGCAACGCTCAGCCAATCATGGAAGATAGACAGAGGAGAACAAATGTCAGAGAAATGGTATCAGTTATGCAATTTGCGTTGGCAGGACAATTTTTCAGTGGGAGGACAACCGGTACTCAGGCCCAGACAAACCGAGACCGAGGCAGCTCCTCAGGCTGCTAATAATAACGCTATAACAATGTTAAACAATATGAACACAATTAACATTAAATTACATTGATTACACTCTACCGTTCCCCACCGACACACAATCGGCGCCAGCCCCCCAGACCCAGAGCCTGCCCCCCAGCACCCTGCCCCCAGAGAGCATGCCCCAGTGCGGCACTAGTCCCGAGGAGGACCGGGGCCATAGATAGAGAATAGACAGTATAGAATTCAATAGGGAAATAGCCAAATGCACCGTACAGTTCTCAACTATTCCAACGGCTTCTACAAGAGCACACATGCGTTCAACAAGCACGGAAGCGACAGTTCCACGGGAGTGTGCCCGCTTGTCGTGTCGCGTGACAGAACGCCGCGCCTTCTCTCTGCCCGCTCGCCTCTCCATCATGAATGCATTAGCAGGGGCGACAAGCGCCTCCCGTTTGAAACAGCCTTTATACAAGCTTTGAAAAGCAGATGTCATGGATACATTTAACTATTTTACCTTTTCTTTATTAGCAGGCGGAGATTGGTGCCAGGAGACGTTCAATCAAACTGCGTACAGGACAGCTAAAACCACCATCACATGTGTTAACAAAGGATCTAATTTGAAGTCCAAAGTCCGGTTCTTATGCAAAGAGAACGGCACAACCTGTGATGATATTTATTCAACATCACCTTCTGCAAAGTCAAAGTCAAATGGGGCATTCACTGGCACAGAACCCGACGACATAAGCGTGTCCATCAGTAATGTGTCTTCACAGCATGCTGGTGTGTACTGGTGTGGAGTGGAGTCAAATAAAGGACATTACCGAACTGCACTCAGAAGAATTCAACTGGAGGTTAAAGGTGAGAACTAGTGCTTTTAATTGCTGTAAAGGAAATGATAGAATTCAACTTTGGACATAAATGGGTTGACGTCATGGTGTTTCTAAATGACAGGTATGTTGATCAATACAGTGACAATGCTGTCTGTCTCTCTACAGATACTATAACTAACTTCACAAGGTCTCCAACCATTGGACAGAATCTCGCATACTGGTGTCAATATCCAAATGAAGAACCAGAAGAGAAATTCATCTGTAAGGGAGAAGATCCATCTATATGTCAACAACTAGTGAGCACACAGCACATGGATGCTGGGAAGTTTTCCATGAAAGAGGACAAGACAAATATCACCATTACAATGACAGCAGTAAAAACAGAAGACTCTGGGACATATTGGTGTGGAGCAAAAAGCGCTCGCCCGAAAAAAGAGAGCAACTCATTCTTCCACAGAGTCCTGGTAACTGTAGGTAAGTCAGACTTTATTCAGATGGTGAAGTTCACCTTTGACAGGGTACACAGACTTTGCTTTCACACCTACCAAACTCTCTCGTTAAATAAATTAAATATGTCATTGTTTTTGTGTTTATGATAATTGTATGTGACCATATTTTGATTAGGTCCAGTTACAACAAAAACAACAGCAGCTCCTGAGAGTTATGGTGAGAAGAACGCACTTCTGTTTTCTGATCAGAAAGAGGATGTTACATGATTACACAAACACAGTTTGGTTGGTTGTTTGGAGTTTACAGAAGTTTACACATGAATTAAGACTAACTTGGAGTTTGGCAGGTTAAATTAGTCTGTTGTAAGACGCAAGAAGTATGATGAGATTTAAAAAAGCTGTATTAGCAAATACAAAACAATTCTGCTTCTTTTTAAAATGTTAACAAGTATCAACATAAAAGCTACAAGAACTAGTGATCACTGATCAATTTGACATGACAAAATTAAATTAAACATTTCTAACCTTTCTTTTCATTTGCAGACGATGATGGCCACAGAAAACCCTTTATTCAAACCGCCTACAGAACAGCTAAAACCACCATCACCTGTGCTCTCTCAGGAACCAATCACAGACCTAATGTCATTTTCTTCTGCAAAGAGAACGGTCAAATATGTGAGGATATTTTATCATCTTCTGTGAAGTCAAATGGGACATTCACTCTCACAGACACAGACACTGGCTTCAATGTGTCCATCAGTAATGTGTCTTCACAAGATGCTGGTGTCTACTGGTGCGGAATTGAGTCAAATACAAAAACAGGATGTAACCGAACTGCAGTCAGTAGTATTCAACTGGAGGTTAAAGGTGAGAAAAACACATCTAACTCTTTTAATGCAAGGTAGAGGTCTGCGCAGGCCTGATTGCCCGCTTCCATAAGTTTCTGTGTGAGACGTGCAAGTAAAAAACGTCTGACATGCTGGTGATCTAGAGTTGACAGCGTGTCAGAGATAGTCAGGCTTATAAAGTCAGTGACGATCACTATGTGTAAACAAGCAACGCTATAAACTAAAGCATGTTCTCTCTTCCTCTCAGTGTGTGTGTGTGAGCGAGAGAGAGAGAGAGAGAGAGAGAGAGAGAGAGAGAGAGAGAGGCAATCACACTCACTCACTTGGTCGATCGTCTCTTAAATCCTGAGGTTTATCGGCAATCTGCACAATCCTAGGACCTGCAGTTTATTAACCTGACCGCCAGCACTTGCCCGCAACAATATAAAAAATCACCCGCGCAGCAAAGAACTATAATGGCAGGTCCTGCGGGCATCCTGCAAAATGCAGACCTCTAAAGGAAGGTTTTTTTAAATAAGTTGTTGATTACAATCACTAATAGTCCATGCTGTTTGTCTGTCTTTTTCAACAGATACCATAACTACCTTCACAAAGTCTCCAACCATTGGACAGAATCTAACATACTGGTGTCAATATCCAAATGAAGAACCAGAGAAATTCATCTGTAAGGGAGAAGATCCATCTATATGTCAACAACTAGTGAGCACACAGCACATGGATGCTGGGAAGTTTTCCATGAAAGAGGACAAGCTGAAGAGAAATATCACCATTACAATCAGAGACGTAACAACAGAAGACTCAGGGACGTACTGGTGTGGAGCAGAAAGCTCTGACCCAACAACGAAAAGCCCCTCATTCTTCCATAGAGGCCTGGTTACTGTAGGTAAGTCAGACTTTATTCAGATGGTGAAGTTCACCTTTGACAGGGTACACAGACTTTGCTTTCACACCTACCAAACTACCTCTCTCATTAAATAAATTAAACATGTCATTGTTTTTGTGTTTATGATAATTTTATGTGACCATATTTTGATTAGGTCTTTCACCTAGTGTAGAAGAACACATTTCTGTTTTCTGATCAGAAAGAGGATGTTACATGATTACACAAACACAGTTTGGTTGGTTGTTTGGAGTTTACAGAAGTTTACACATGAATTAAGACTAACTTGGAGTTTGGCAGGTTAAATTAGTCTGTTGTAAGACGCAAGAAGTATGATGAGATTTGAAAAAGATGTATTAGCAAATACAAAACAATTCTGCTTCCACTTTTTAAAATGTTAACAAGTATCAACATAAAAGCTACAAGAACTAGTGATTACTGACCAATTTGACTTGACATCTGGATGGATGGATGGATGGATGGATGGATGGATGGATGGATGGATGGATGGATGGATGGATGGATGGATGGATGGATGGATGGATGGATGGATGGATGGATGGATGGATGGATGGATAGATAGATAGATAGATAGATAGATAGATAGATAGATAGATAGATAGATAGATAGATAGATAGATAGATAGACAAAAACAAACTATATATTTTATATATCTAACAAAGGATTTTATTAAAAAATACATTTATGGCAAGGTTTTGCCAAATTGTCTGTTCTATACTTTGTTACTATATCTGTATGTGTGTGTGTGTGTGTGTGCATGTGTGTGTGTGTGTGTGTGTGTGTGTGTAATCTGTTGTATTTTCAGTGCCTCCAACTACATCAACACCAGTTGCAACAGCAAATGGTGAGAAAAACATACTTCTGTTTTTTCGAACCCCTACTGTAGCAGAAGCAAGAGAATGACGTTGAAATTATTAAAAACGCATTTAGATTGGGATGAGTTTTGTGTGTAGATGTTGGTTTAAATAAAGCTTTCGTCCCTCTCCTTACAGGTGACTCTGCCTTCATTGCTGTGGTCGTCTGTGCAGTTGTTCTGGCGCTTGTGCTTATTCTGGTTCTCCTCTACAAACGTAAAATATTTCTCTAACAATTTGCACAATATTAAATAAATACACATATCAATACATATACAAGCTTTTACATTTAAAAAGTAGTATGGGTTGGCCAATAGTGTTTACATAGATGAATTGATGAATTATTGAGTAATAAAAAAAAGAAAAGTTCAATTATATTTATTTTTTAAGTATTTAAGTTGATATCTGTGTGGCTTTCAGTGTTTGAATCATTTCTATGAAAACACAACGGTCAGGTCATTGAATCATATTAAAGGTGTAGTCAGCGATTCTGGAGAATGCTTGTTGTCCTCCTCATTTTCTGAGCGCTAGCTCTCCGTACTCTGTGTATGCTGAAATAAATCCAGGGTCAATACACAGCCTAGGCTCTGTAAACGGGCTTGTAAACAAAGGCTATTTAAACAAACATACAGTGCGGATAGGTTGTGGACTGGTCAGGTCAGTTGGTCAGATTTATATTGTGAAATGAATCCTCTTTTCCCTTTTTGACATTTTAAATTTTTTTATCTTGCAGGGTTTAAATGCTCAAAAAACGCAGGAAATGGAGACGCACAGAATGCCAAAGAGGTGAATGGACATGAGTGTAAATATTGTGTGTGTAAGTGTGTTTGTGTGTGTATGTGTGTGTGTGTATTAATGCTTAGTTGTAATGGTTAGTTAGGCATAAGCTAAGCATACAAATTAGTTAATGCTTAGTTGATGCATATTAAAAGGTGCAGTGTGTAATATGACATCATCAAGAAAGTTCTACAAAGTTCTAGAATGCAACACTCCCTGGGTAACCCCAACCCTTTCGAATAATAACAGAAGCTACAGTGGCCTTCAAGGACAAGAACAATTCTAAATTTTAAACAATGCACCTGATGACATTCCAACTATGACACTTTCAAGATGGCGGCACTAGGCCTTGGTCCAAAATATGCAGAAATATGGACATATATGAGACCATTTCTAAGGGGAAAAAAAATTTAAAAAAAATGTTGAGCTATTATGCACTAAATTAAATGTACTTATGGATATTATAATTACTTTCTACAAAATCTGCTAGGAAATAAAACCCAAAATTCTACACACTGCAGGTTTAAACACTTCCTAAGCATTTATTAACGGTTAGTTAATGATGAGTTAATGTTTAGTATGCATTAACTAAGCATAAACTAACAGTTATTTAATGTATTGTTAAGTGTCACCAATCCCCTGTGTGTTTTGCATTCTGCTTTGAAAGGATCGTTTCTATGAGGAGATACAGGAGCGCCCCCAAAAGGCGGAAGTGGGAACTGCACTCACTGTTTATGCCACTGCCAACTTCCCCACACACCCTCCGGCCTTGAACCAGCAACCCTGCGTCACCTTCCAGAACAGCTCAGACAAAGTTGACGGTGTCACATATTCTACTGTGGGGTACGCTGCCCAATGTCCCGCATACCCAACTGTCAATCTCCCGTCTACTTTGCCCGAAGATACTTTTTATTCTACTCTCAAACACCCACAGTAGCACCGAAGAAATGAATGTAGATTTTTTTTCGTTCACGATTTTGTTTTGTTTAGGCAATATTTTTTTTCAAGCAATTTTAACCATTTTGCCGATTTTGCTTCCATAACATGTCTTCTTTCATACTTGTAAACAAATGTTCCAAAATGTACATTCACTTGTTTATTTTTCTAAACCTTGTCTGTCTTTGACTGTATAATACAACTATCTTTAACGGCCATTGTCTCAAAATTATAATTTTTTTCAATACTCCAAACCAAAAATCTCATCTTCTAAAGCATTTATATCAACTTAACTTTCCATAAACATTCTTAGCACAATTTTGAAGGTTATAACACAAGGGGTTGTTCATATGTTGTTAATTGTCTGATTTATGATACATTTTATTCTTCAAAACATGCAGAAAATGTTTTTTTAAAGATAATTTTTTGGCATTTTCAAGCTTTATTGGATAGTACAGAGTTGAAATGGGGAGACAGAGAGAGAGAGAGAGAGAGAGAGGGGGGGGGGGATGACCTGCAGTAAAGGTCCACGGGCCGGATGTGAACCCGCGACCACTGCAACGAAGGCCGGAGCCAATATGGTACGCGCTCTATCCACTACACCACCGGAGCACCCAGAAAATGAATTTTTAAGACCTGTACATAGTGTTTTCTTGTTATATGAAATGACAAAGTCTGTATCCAAAATCTGTTCTGTAAAAACTTTGGACTCTAATATGTTGCATATATGAAATAAAGATTTTTAGCTCTGGCTTTATCCAACATCTAGATTCTTTTTAAACAGAGGTGCACATTTAAACATAATTATTTATATATTGCCATTTTGACAAAAGAATGGCCCGGACGTACAACCCTAAAGCATAATGCATGAAAATGATTGACTGTGTAACATTTAGACCTTTGACCAAGATCTTGGCTTCGTCAACACTGGCTGAAACACTGCTCATGTAACTCCTAATTCTTGTGATTTTTCTAAGGTCTAATGTTATGAGAGAGAGAACCTTGATGCTTTTATATAATATCATTAGCCTCATAGCATCATTGCCTAAATCATATTTACTCTACATCTACTCTACTCTATATCTACTTTACCCTACTCTATAACCCTTAAAATATGACTTTGGCAATTATGCAATTAGGCTAACGAAAAGTAGATGTAGAGTAGAGTAGATGTAGAAAAAAGAGTAGATATAGAGTAAAAGTAGAGTAGTAATAGAGTTAATATGATTTAGGCAATTATGCTATGAGGCTAACGATATACAAAACCACAGCGAAACATTAGTGGCAGTAGAATAAACGATAGAGGAAGAGGAAAAGAAAGTGGGCGGGGACATTTAGACGACCTAAAATATCATCCCAGGAAACACACACAAACAGATACACACACACACACACACACACACACACACACACACACACACACACACACACACACACACACACACACACACACAGTGTGACTGAATATCTGCCTAGAAGTGGACTTCCTTCAAAAATATCCATAAGCACCACAAGAAAAGTTATTTTTCAGTTAAAAGCCAACCCAAACATAAATATCGCTTGTGTCCATTTACTCAGAACATACATTGTATAAATTAACAAATCAGATGATAATAATTATAGTCGACCAACATGCAAGGCTGGGCAGAGAATGAGTAGGCAGTGGCTTGGGAACATGTAGGTGAGCAGGGTAACATTTTGAACTTATATATATCATCAAGAATCTTTTAATGTTGAGATAAAGGCTGTTAAAGATGGTTTTATAGGAGAAATATACAGATGCAACATACAAGGTTTAGTCAAATAAACACCTAAATGTAAATGTTGGACCTTTTGATTTATACTAGTATGAAAGAAGACATATTGTGGTTACTGTATATCAGCTGTTTTCTATTGACATTTTTCTTTCTCTATTTCTTATTTCCTCTTAACTTTCAAAGGCAAACACAAGATACAATGAGGAAGTAGTTGTGATGACAAAAAATTTCAAATATAGCAATAGAGGAAGTATGGACAGGAAAGCGTGGGTGAGACGGGTTTTTTGAAGAAGAGGAAGAACAACATTCGACAGACTTCACAACGTCTGAAACCTACAAACCGATCAGATAAACAGCTGGAGTCTAAAATTATGAAGACCTTTTTTCTCCCACTCATCCTCTCACTGATGACGACAGGTAAAAACCATCTGATTACTGATATTACAGACCAATGAATGTTACAAATATGCCTGTAAAAAAAACTGTTTCAAACATATTCTTTGTTCTAGTTTGAGCTAATCAGTTTATTGTAATACAATGTACATTAAATGTATTATATGTTTGAACATCAATAAACATTACCCAAAGTTAAAATCAAACCGATTAATCCTGCAAGTGTGTGTCGGATAGAGATCATATTCAGAATCAAACTTGAAATTAACTTTTCTCTTTGATCTTCAGGCTGTGAGGCATCATCTGACGTGAAGGGATGTGTAGAAGGATGGGTTGAATTCACCTGCAAATATCCAGAAACAAACAGAAAGTACAATGTTCTCAAAGTTAGTCCCACAGAAACGACAACTTTGCGAAGAAAGAAGGATGATGAGATGATAGACAAAGGCAGAGTTTCCCTGTACCATAATATAGGAAGGGGAAAACTTAAGGTGGCAATCAGAAAACTGCAGCATGCAGACTTTGGGGATGACAAGTGTGAATTCTACCAAGGACACAAATTATCGAAGGAAGATGAAGTGGAATTAATATTTGGTAAGACATGCTGCATCTTTTCTATCACTGCTTCTCATTTCCTCTGTTCAGTTTTGTAGTTGAGTCCCGATTGTCAGAGTCACCAAGGGAGAGTCGGATCCTAGTCTAGTAATGAGTCCAAGTGTTCATGCTTTAGTCTGAGTGGATTTATTTGTTTAAATGTAGCTGTTGGTTAGATTCTTATTGATCTATATGTATTGTTTTTGTCTACATTGTTTTTTATCCTTGTCACATTGTATGCATTGCTTTTATTCTGTCTATATTGTAAACATGTTATGGGTACTTTATTGCGGTAAATTTCACTCTGGCCCAGTGCACAAAACTTGCTCGATTCCAAGTCAAGTCCAAGTCCTTGTCGGTGAATCCGACTCAAGCTGAACCCAGGATTAGCATGTTACATCCCTGCCTTTGATAAAGAACTTTCTAACCTGATGGATGAGAGGGTCGTATCAATGCTACTATGAGTTGCAGAGAGTAAAACTTTTACCGTTGTTTGTGAGTTTGCGCCTAACAACAGTTCCGGGTATTCAGCCTTCTTGGCAAAGGTGGGACGGGTGCTTGAGAAAGCCCTACTCACTGAGTTGATATTCATAGAAGACTTAAATGCTCATGTTGGCAATAACGAGGAAATCTGGGAGGCCTGATTGGGATCCTGTGCTCATGGATTGTCCCTGTTCATACACGAGGTTGCTCATAAGTGCACAACTGGACTAAAGGTCAATGATCGACTTTGTAGTCATGTCAGCTGTCCTGTGGCTGTATGTTACTGACACTCGGGTGAAGAAAGTGGCTGAGCTGAGAAGCCCAAACATGTTGTGAAGGTTGGCACGACAGGGTAGAGGGGATTGGGAGAGTACCAAGGTCTTTGTTCCCACCCTTGAGCAATGGGAAGTGACCGAAAGAATGAGCTTGCGGGTACATGCAGTGTAGTAGTGTGGCCTAGAGGAAGAGGGGCCGACCAGTAACATTGAGGTTCCTGGTTGGATCCCCGGCACCGGACAGCAGGGTGTTAGTAGTAAGACTAAATGTATCATCAACAAAGAAAACCAAGTTAGAGAATTTGGAAATCAATTTGCCATGAAGTAGTCTTGCCGAGTAGCCTGGTGCTACCAGACCATTGTACTTAATTTCATTTGTACAGAAGGTCTGGAAGTGCTGTAATTGGCAAACGTTCACTCACTTGGAGGCGGGTGTCTGTTAAAGTTTAAAACTATTGGATCTGCCCAGTGCCACTCTGGATTAGCCAACCAATCGCATAACGTTTGGTCGTCACGTGTGTCATGAGCCGGCTTCTGGCAACTGAAACTGGAGCGCGACTTCGACGTCATCTTCTCAGCCACTCGCTCTGTTCGCTGATTGGACACACAGAAATTTGTTCGAGCAGAATCCCACTAATACGCCCCGTCACCAGACTGACTACTGAAGGGAAAATGAAATTTGGCCGGAAGTAGGTAGGCGGGCGCAGCCAGGCTACTTGGCGAGTAGATATCGTGGATAAATTAAACATTTCTAACCTTTCTTTTCATTTGCAGACGACGATGGCTGCAGAAAACCCTTCAGTCAAACTGCCTACAGAACGGCTAAAACCACCATTAACTGTGATTTCACAGGAACCAATTACATATCTAATGTCAATTTCTTCTGCAAAGACAATGGCCTGATCTGTGAGGATATTTTCTCAACATCATCTTCAGTGAAGTCAAATGGGGCGTTCACTCTCACAGACACAGACACTGGCTTCAATGTGTCCATCAGTAAAGTGTCTTCACAAGATGCCGGTGTCTACTGGTGCGGAATTGAGTCAAATACAGGAAGTTACCGAACTGCAGTCAGTAGAATTCAACTGGAGGTTCAAGGTGAGAAAAATACATCTAACACTTTTAATGCAAGGTAAAGGTCTGCGCAGGCCTGTTTTATTCAACCCGCACACACCCGCTCACGCTACTTGTGTGTCTGCAACTGCCCGCTTCCGTAAGGTTCTGTGAGAAGAACGCACTTCTGTTTTCTGATCAGAAAGAGGATGTTACATGATTACACAAACACAGTTTGGTTGGTTGTTTGGAGTTTACAGAAGTTTACACATGAATTAAGACTAACTTGGAGTTTGGCAGGTTAAATTAGTCTGTTGTAAGACGCAAGAAGTATGGTGAGATTTGAAAAAGCTGTATTAGCAAATACAAAACAATTCTGCTTCCACTTTTTAAAATGTTAACAAGTATCAACATAAAAGCTACAAGAGCTTGTGATCACTGATCAATTTGACTTGACAACTAGATAGATAGATATATAGATAGATAGATAGATAGATAGATGGATAGATCTGCCAAATTGTCTGTTATTTTCTGTACTATATATGTGTGTGTGTGTGTGTGTGTGTGTGTGTGTGTGTGTGTGTGCGTGTGTGTGCGTGTGTGTGTGTGTGTAATCTGTTGTATTTTCAGTGCCTCCAAATACATCAACACCAGTTGCAACAGCAAATGGTGAGAAAAAGACACTTCTGTTTTTTCGAACCCCTACTGTAGCAGAAGCAAGAGAATGACGTTGAAATGATTAAAAACACATTTAGATTGGGATGAGTTTTGTGTGTTAATGTTGGTTTAAATAAAGTTTTTCTTCCCTCTGCTTACAGGTGCCTCTGTCATCATTCCTGTGGTCGTCTGTGCAGTTGTTCTGGTGCTTGTGCTCATTCTGGTTCTCCTCTACAAACGTAAAATATTTCTCTAACAATTTGCACAATATTAAATAAATACACATATCAATACATGTACAAGCTTTTACATTTAAAAAGTAGTATAGGTTGGCCAATAGTGTTTACATAGATGAATTGATGAATTATTGAGTAATAAAAAAAAGAAAAGTTCAATTATATTTATTTTTTAAGTATTTAAGTTGATATCTGTGTGGCTTTCAGTGTTTGAATCATTTCTATGAAAACACAACGGTCAGGTCATTGAATCATATTAAAGGTGGAGTCAGCGATTCTGGAGAATGCTTGTTGTCCTCCTCCTCATTTTCTGAGCGCTAGCTCTCCGTACTCTGTGTATGCTGAAATAAATCCAGGGTCAATACACAGCCTAGGCTCTGTAAACTGGCTTGTAAACAAAGGCTATTTAAACAAACATACAGTGCGGATAGGTTGTGGACTGGTCAGTTGGTCAGATTTATATTGTGAAATGAATCCTCTTTTCCCTTTTTGACATTTTGACATTTTTTATCTTGCAGGGTTTAAATGCTCAAAAAACGCAGGAAATGGAGACGCACAGAACGCCAAAGAGGTGAATGGACATGAGTGTAAATATTGTGTGTGTAAGTGTGTTTGTGTGTGTGTATGTGTGTGTGTGTATTAATGCTTAGTTGTAATGGTTAGTTAGGCATAAGCTAAGCATACAAATTAGTTAATGCTTAGTTGATGCATATTAAAAGGTGCAGTGTGTAATATGACATCATCAAGAAAGTTCTACAAAGTTCTAGAATGCAACACTCCCTGGGTAACCCCAACCCTTTCGAATAATAACAGAAGCTACAGTGGCCTTCAAGGACAAGAACAATTCTAAATTTTAAACAATGCACCTGATGACATTCCAACTATGACACTTTCAAGATGGCGGCACTAGGCCTTGGTACAAAATATGCAGAAATATGGACATATATGAGACCATTTCTAAGGGGAAAAAAAATTTAAAAAAAATGTTGAGCTATTATGCACTAAATTAAATGTACTTATGGATATTATAATTACTTTCTACAAAATCTGCTAGGAAATAAAACCCCAAATTCTACACACTGCAGGTTTAAACACTTCCTAAGCATTTATTAACGGTTAGTTAATGATGAGTTAATGTTTAGTATGCATTAACTAAGCATAAACTAACAGTTATTTAATGTATTGTTAAGTGTCACCAATCCCCTGTGTGTTTTTCATTCTGCTTTGAAAGGATCGTTTCTATGAGGAGATACAGGAGCGCCCCCAAAAGGCGGATGTAGGAACTGCACTCACTGTTTATGCCACTGCCAACTTCCCCACACACCCTCCGGCCTTGAACCAGCAACCCAACGTCACCTTCCAGAACAGCTCAGACAAAGTTGACGGTGACACATACTCTACTGTGGAGAACGCTGCCCAATGTCCCGCCTACTCAACTGTCAATCTCCCGTCTACTTTGCCCGATGATGCTTTTTATTCTACTCTCAGCCACCCACAGTAGCACTGGGAAAAGTCCTGGCAACTTTTAAGTTCTAGATTTTTAATTTATTTAAGGAGAGACATTGCAACAACATTTTTTTAAAGAATTGTGTCTATGTTGCTTCTATAACTATCTTCTTTTATACTGGTTCCAAAATGTAAATGTAGATGTTTATTTGACTAAATCTTGTCTGTCTTTGTCTGTTACTCTCAACCACCCATTGTAGCATTGGGGAAATTCATGTTGTTTTTTTTCGTTCAGGATTTTATCAAGTTAAGGCGAGACTGCAGGCAAAACTGGAAGCACTGGTCAATTATGCGATGTTTGCCTATTTCACTTCCATAATATGTCTTCTTTCATAATATTGTAAATAAATGTTCCATAATGTACATTTATGTGTTTATTTTTCTAAACCTTGTCTGTTTCTGTCTGTATATTTCTCCTATACAACCATCTTTAACGGCCATTTTTCAATACTCGATACCAACTTCTTAAGCACTTACATCAAAATAACTTTCCAAAATCATTCTTAGCACTATTCTGAATATTATTAAAGAAGGGTTTGGTCATATGATGTTAATTGTCTGATTTGTGATACACTTTGTTCTTAAAAACAATGCTTTTTTAAGACTTGTACATAGTATTTTTTTGATTTATAAAATGAAAAAGACTATCCAAAATATGTTCTGTAAAAACTTTGGCCTTATTAAAAAAGTGTATATGTTGTATACCGTATATGCAATAAAGATTTTAACTGGCTTTATCCGACATCAATTTTTTTTTTATATAAAGACATGCAAAATGTACATGTGTTAAGTTACATATTTCCAAAAGAATGGCCCGGATGCACAACCCGAAAACATAATGAATAAAAATGATTGACTGTGTAACATTTTGACCTTTGACCAAGATCTTGGCTTTGTTAACACTGGCTGAAACATTAGCTCAAGTAACTTCTAATTCTTGTGATTTTTCTAAGGTCTAATGTTATGAGAGAACTTTGATGCTTTTATATAATATCGTTAGCCTCATAGCATAATTGCCTAAATCACATTTACTCTACATCTACTTTACCCTACTCTATAACCCTTAAAATATGACTTAGTCAATTATGCTTTTAGGCTAACGAAAAGTAGAGTAGAGTAGATGTAGAGTGAAAGTAGAGTAGTAATAGAGTAAATATGATTTAGGCAATTATGCTATGAGGCTAAAGATATACAAAAGCTGCAGCGCAACATTAGTGACAGTAGAATAAACGATAGAGGAAGAGGAAAAAAAACAGGCGGGGACATTTAGACAAACTAAAATATCATCCCAGGAAACACACACACACACACACACACACACACACACACACATCAAACAACAAAACCAACTGCAGTTTAACAAGTAGGCTGGAATGTAGAGTAGGCCTAGTTGTAGAGTATGACAGGCTGATGTTATAATCCAGTTGGGTCTTCTCCTGTGTTCTGAGTCGCAGGCTGTTCTCGCTGGCTCTGATTTTCCTATACTTTGACACCCAGTCACTAGCTGGCTCTAAGGGTCCTGTGTTCTGACCCCCAGACTGTGTTCTAATCTAACTGGTTCTATCTTTCATTTGAATCTTATTAAAACCTTTTGAATTATAATATTTTGTATTTGATTTTATTCAGAGTTACTTTCAAGTGTTTAGAAAATTTGCTTTGCTTAATTGACCAAACCCCATCATTATTTTACTAGTCCGACATTAGTTCTGGAATGTGTGGCTAGCTTTCAGGATTCTTACTGTTACAATGTGTTGTTATGGTAGTTTCAAAGTGGATCAGTTTACCCCACAGCTGGGGTAAAGTGAGCCACATGACAACTTTTTTTAAAACAATCATATTTTCACTGCCCTTTGTCTTGAAAAAATTCTGCTAATGCCCATTTCTAGGAAACATCCTGAATTAATGGGAAATGTGTACATTTGAGTGATAAATCATTGTAGCTCCCTTAGAGGGGAGCAAATGTAAAAAGTGGCTCAGATTACCCCGTTCTCCCCTACACACATTTGCTCTTTACATTTTAAGATATTTTCTTTATTAAAAAGTTGCTCCGAGGAACTTTCAGTTTGTGTTCATTCTTGCACCCCCTTTGGACAAAAGCGGTAGTATTTTTACTAAGCCAGGAATTGTTCTTGGGTGAGCGTATCCATGACAAAGGCATTAAGAAAAACTATATACAACTAGCATTATTTGCACTGATGGTCTCGTTTGCTGTTACATGTCATTTATGATCATCAGAGGAAAACTGAGACTGTTTCAGAAACCTTTAAAAGTTCCATGTAGCTACTTTAATGTTATTTTTTCTCCAAAATGTTCATATATGAGAACAAAACGTTGACATCAACACGTTCTAGCTCAATAGGTGAGTAAAGTCTGATGTAACACGAAAAGTTAAATATAATATTACACCTAATTTTATGTGGTTTGGTTTGCAGGAACTTCAATGTGATTCACATCCTGTTGTCTTTATTTGGCTGGTGACGTTGATGATGCAAAGCTCAAAAATGCTCAGACACCTCTCAGACATTGTGGGGGATGTTTCATCACTATTACTATATAAGGCTTTATGGTCAAACACACAGTCATCACCAACGAAGTGTTGTCACTTTCTGTATTTCTTTGTAAAGCTAACAGTTTCTTGTTTAAAAGGAACAACATATCTTACCAACCGCAAACAGACAAGGTTTAGTCAATTATTGTATTAGTGACAACACAGAAAGAGAAATGTAGGGTTAGACAGTGAGACCATAAAACACTCTTTCTGCCTTTTCTCAGGCTAGGATGATCCGATTTCAATTTTTTTTGCACATTTATACTTCATAGGATCTCCGAGTTCAATACACCTTCATATTCCAACCGGTGAAGTAGGCCTTTAACTTTCAAAGCCAAACACAATATATATTGAGGAAGTAGTTGTGATGACGAAATATGAAAAATATAGCAATAGAGGAAGTACAGGAAAGCGTGGGTGAGACGGGTTTTTTGAAGAGGAGGAAGAACAACATCCGACAGACATCACAACGTGTAAAACCTACAAACCGATCAGATAAACAGCTGGAGTCTAAAATTATGAAGACCTTTTTTCTCCCGCTCATCCTCTCACTGATTACAGGTAAAAACCACCTGATTACTGATATTACAGACCAATGAATGTTACAAATATGCCTGTAAAAAAAAGGACAGTTTCAAACATTCTGTGGTCTATTTTGAGCTAATTAGTTTATTGTAATAAAATGTACATTAAATGTATTGTAGCTATGTTTGAATGAAAATAAACCTTATCCTAAATTAAAATCACAATGTTTAAAGTATTAAAAACACTTAAGAATTTAAGTGTGTTTCAAGTAGAGATCATATTCAGACCACAACAGTATTCAGGCGGTTTCAGAATTTAACTCGGAATTAACGTTTCTCTTTGATCTTCAGGCTGTGATGCATCAGATAAAGTGAAGGGATGTGCGGGAGGATGGGTTGAATTCACCTGCAAATATCCAGAAAACGAAAACTATGAAACTATCAATTTAGTTAATCCTGGAGGACAAACCTTTCCAAGCACAACTAAGAATGTGTGGGAAAACCTAGAAAGAGTTTCCCTGTACCATGATGCAAAAAACCGAAAACTCCGGGTGGCCATCAGACAACTGAAAGATGACGACTTTGGGGATTACAAGTGTGAATTCTACGAAACATCCCAATCAGAGGAGGAACATGAAGTGGAATTAAACGTTGGTAAGACATGGGGTTGCTGCGGTGTGGACATTTTCATACCGAGTAATACACGTGCGTCAACACCGGTGTTACCGGTAACACCACCAGACAGGGTCTTAAAAAATAAAAAATAAATAAAAAATATTATTAGGCTTCACCGCAGATTTCAAGAGAAGACGGTCCGTCGGCTCTGTAGGCGCTTACTTTGATCTTAAACATTAGATCGCGCAATTTATTCTTGAACAAAACAAATGCTTAGTGTTTGTAGATCATTTGGTTAAATCATTATGCAATTTGTTCAATATGAGCCACCCGACTTCTTGACTCATACCATCCCATATGAACTTTCTACAGTGTTGTCAATAACTGTTGTCGTGCACTTTGAGGTGTGTCGGTGACGCGACGTCATTTTACCGGGGCTTCAGCTCCAAATGTTTTGAGTGAAGCTACCACGGATAGGCCTATATTTGCGGCGTGATTTCCACTGGGGACTTAACATGTTCTCTCTTCTCCCCCCCCCCCCCCCCCCCCACACCACACTTTACAATTTATAATTTTTTCACCGCAAGCTGTCATCGACACGGAGCAGCAGCACACAGACAGCCTGCCGCTGTGTAGGCGCGGGTGTGTGAGTGTGTGTGTTACCTCCGGTTACCTCCCGTTGCTGAATCTTCAACAGTTTGCAGACTACCTAGTTTAGCCTACGTTTTCAGGTTCCCTAGTATTGGGGTTTCATCAAAAATATTGCCAAATAGGCGCGTTTGCTTTGGGCTTTGAAGCCAAGTCCTCCGCCATCGTCTTATAAACTCTCTACGGGAGACTCCGCTGCTGTGACGCGGCTCTGCTCTGCGCTGCACGGAGCGGAGCAGACACTTTCAGTTTCATTGTTTTCTAAATAGCCTTATTATAACTTAGAATTTAGAGTAGCCTTAGACATACTATTTTTTATTTAGCCGAATGAACTGCCGCCGTCACGCAAAATTGAACCAATTGGCTTTTATGTCTATTTTTTTTTAATAGGCATATGCCTAGTCTAGACTATCCGGTGTTGCTACTACCGCGGCAACCCTAGTAAGACATACTGCATCTTTTTCTATCACTGCTTCTCATGTCCTTTGTTCAGTGTTGTAGTTGAGTCCCGATTGTCAGAGTCAGAGTCACCAAGGGAGAGTCGAGTCCTAGTCTAGTAATGAGTCAAAAAGTTCTTGCTTTAATCTGAGTGGATTTATTTGTTATTTGTTGTATTTTGCGTGAATCCGACTCAAGCTGAACCAAGGATTAGCGTGTTACATCCCTGCCTTTGATAAAGCACTTAATAACTCGATGGATGACAGGGTCGCCTCAATGTAGCTATGAATTGTAGAGGAAAACTTTTACTGTTGCTTGTATGTTTGCGCCTAACAACAGGTCAGGGAAATTTGGAGAAGGTGGGAGGGGTGCTGGAGAACTCATTAACATGTCCTTTCTTTTAATTTGCAGTCGATGATGGCCGCAGAAAACCCTTTATTCAAACCGCCTACAGAACAGCTAAAACCACCATCACATGTGATCTCTCAGGAACCAATCACAGATCTAATGTCATTTTCTTCTGCAAAGAGAACGGTCCAATCTGTGAGGATATTTTATCATCTTCAGTGACCTCAAATGGGACGTTCACTCTCAATGTCACAGACACAGACACAGACACTGGCTTCAATGTGTCCATCAGTAAAGTGTCTTCACAAGATGCTGGTGTCTACTGGTGCGGAATTGAGTCAAATACAAATACAGGACGTTACCGAACTGCAGTCAGTAGAATTCAACTGGAGGTTCAAGGTGAGAAAAACACATCAAACACTTTTAGGTTTGATTAATTCAAAGGTGTTTTTACAATCACTAAAAGTCCATGCTGTTTGTCTGTCTGTTTCTATAGATACTATAACTAACTTCACAAAGTCTCCAACCATTGGACAGAATCTTACATACTGGTGTAAATATCAGGGTGCACCGATAAACAAATTCATCTGTAAGGGAGAAGATCCATCTATATGTCAACGTCTAGTGAACACCAGCATACAGCTTAAAAAGGACAATGGGAGGTTGTCCATGAAAGTTGACTCAGAGAAGAGAAATATCACCATTACAATAAGAGAAGTAACGACAGAAGACTCTGGGATGTACTGGTGTGGAGCAGAAAGCTCTGACCCAACAACGAAAAGCCCCCCATTCTTCCATAGAGTCCTGATTACTGTAGGTAAGTCAGACGGTGAAGTTTACCTTTGACAGGATACACAGACTTTGCTTTCACACCTACCAAACTACCTCTCTCATTAAACAAATTAAACATGTCATTGTTTTTGTGTTTATGATCATTTTATGTGACCATATTTTGATTAGGTCTTTCACCTAGAGTGTGTGTGTGTGTGTGTGTGTGTGTGTGTGTGTGTGTGTGTGTGTGTGTATGTGTGATCTGTTGTATTTTCAGTGCCTCCAACACCTTCTATTTCGTCGACAACTTCACGTCATCCAGTAACAATGAAAGCAACAGCAGCTCCTGAGAATGATGGTGAGAAGAACGCACTTCTGTTTTCTGATCAGAAAGAGGATGTTACATGATTACACAAACTCATTGTGGTTGGTTGTACACATGAATTAAGACTAACTTGGCTGTATTATTCTGTTGTAAGACGCAAGAAGTATGGTGAGATTTTAAAAAGCTGTATCAGCAAATACAAAACAATTCTGCTTCCACTTTTTAAAATGTTAACAAGTATCAACATAAAAGCTACAAGAACTAGTGATTACTGATCAATTTGACTTGACAACTAGATAGATCGATAGTTCTGCCAAATTGTTATTTTACTATATCTGTATGTGTGTGTGTGTGTGTGTGTGCCTCCAACTACATCAACACCTTCTATTTCGTCAACAACTTTACATAATCCGGTTGCAACAGCAGCTCCTGAGAGAAATGTTGAGAAAAACACACTTCTGTTTTTCGAACCCACCGTAGCAGAAGCAAGAGAATGACGTTGAAATGATTAAAAACACATTTTGATTAGGATGAGTTTTGTGTGTTGATGTTGGTTTAAATAGTTATTTTCCCTCTCCTTACAGGTGACTCTGCCTTCATTCCTGTGGTCGTCACTGCAGTTGTTCTGGTGCTTGTGCTCATTCTGGTTCTCCTCTACAAACGTAAAATATTTCTCTAACAATTTGCACAATATTAAATAAATACACATATCAATACACGTCCAAGCTTTTACATTTAAAAAGTAGTATGGGTTGGCCAATAGTGTTTACATAGATGAATTGAGTAATTAATGAGTAATTTAAAAAAAAAAAATTCAATAACACTTGTTTTTTAAGTCTGGGAATTGATATCTGTGTGGTTTTCAGTGTTTGAATAATTTCTAGGGATACACAATGGTCAGGTCATTGAATCATATTAAAAGTGGAGTCAGCGATTCTGGAGAAGGCTTGTTGTCAAAATCAGTGAAAATCTCCTCATTATCTACGCTCTAGCTCTCCGTACTGTGTGTTGTTTTTTCTTACAGGATTTAAATGTTCAAAAAACACAGGAAATGGAGCCGCAAAGAACGCCAAAGAGGTGAGTGGACATGAGTGTGTGTGTGTGTGTGTGTGTGTGTGTGTGTGTGTGTGTGTGTGTGTGTATTAATGCTTAGTTTTAATGGTTAGTTAGGCATAAGCTAAGCATACAAATGAGTTAATGCTTAGTTGATGCGTATTAAGCACTTTCTAAGCATTTATTAATGGTTAGTTAATAAGTTAATGTTTAGTATGCATTAACTAAGCATAAACTAACAGTTATTTAATGTATTGTTAAGTGTCACCAATCCCCTGTGTGTTTTGCATTCTGCTTTGAAAGGATCGTTTCTATGAGGAGATACAGGAGCGCCCCCAAAAGGCGGAAGTGGGAACTGCACTCACTGTTTATGCCACTGCCAACTTCCCCACACACCCTCCGGCCTTGAACCAGCAACCCAACGTCACCTTCCAGAACAGCTCCGACAGAGTTGACGGTGAGACATATTCTACTGTGGAGAACGCTGCCCAATGTCCCGCCTACTCAACTGTCAATCTCCCGTCTACTTTGCCCGAAGATGCTTTTTATTCTACTCTCAGTCATCCACAGTAGCACTGGCAATTTTTTTGTTCGGGATTTAGTTTAATTTAGCCAAAGACATTGCAGGCAAAAACATTGTTTTTTTGGAGCACTGGTCAACTTTGAGAATTTTGTCGATTTTGCTTCCATAATATGTCTTATTTTATACTTTTGTAAATAAATGTTCCATAATGTACATTTAGGTGTTTATTTGAGTAAATCTTGTCTGTTTGTGTCTGTATATTTCTCCTATACAACCATCTTTAACGGCCATTTTTCAATACTCGATACCAACTTCTTAAGCACTTACATCAAAATAACTTTCCAAAATCATTCTTAGCACTATTCTGAATATTATTAAAGAAGGGTTTGGTCATATGATGTTAATTGTCTGATTTGTGATACACTTTGTTCTTAAAAACAATGCTTTTTTAAGACTTGTACATAGTATTTTTTTGATTTATAAAATGAAAAAGACTATCCAAAATATGTTCTGTAAAAACTTTGGCCTTATTAAAAAAGTGTATATGTTGTATACCGTATATGCAATAAAGATTTTAACTGGCTTTATCCAACATCAATTTTTTTTTTATATAAAGACATGCAAAATGTACATGTGTTAAGTTACATATTTCCAAAAGAATGGCCCGGATGCACAACCCGAAAACATAATGAATAAAAATGATTGACTGTGTAACATTTTGACCTTTGACCAAGATCTTGGCTTTGTTAACACTGGCTGAAACATTAGCTCAAGTAACTTCTAATTCTTGAGATTTTTCTAAGGTCTAATGTTATGAGAGAACTTTTATGCTTTTATATAATATCGTTAGCCTCATAGCATAATTGCCTAAATCATATTTACTCTACATCTACTTTACCCTACTCGATAACCCTTAAACTTTAAAGTATGACTTTTATAGGCAATTATGCTATTAGGTTAACGAAAAGTAGATGTAGAGTAGAGTAGATATAGAATAGAGTAGATGTAGAGTAAAAGTAGAGTAGAGTACATATGATTCAGGCAATTATGCTATGAGGCTAACGATATACAAAGCCGCAGCGCAACAGTGGTGACAGTAGAATAAACGATAGAGGAAGAGGAAAAGAAAGCAGGCGGGGACATTTAGACGACCTAAAATATCATCCCAGGAAACACACACAAACACACACACACACACACACACACACACACACACACACACACACACACACACACACACACACGTCAGCCAACAAAACCAACTGCAGTTTAACAAGTGAAGATTTCAGCACCGACTTCTACAACATGAAGATGACACTTCTACTGCTCCTCTCACTCACAATGATGACAGGTAAAACCATTCATAATAATAATAATACTAATATATAGGCTATATATTTGTAATTATTTGTATAACACCTTTGAAAACAGTGCTGTATTTACGAAACTACAAGAAATTTGAGTAGAAAAGTTATTATAACCAGGAGAAAGTGTGTAAATAGTGAATGAATGTAATGTTTTTAATACATTTCTTGCAGCTTTACATAGATTTTGTGTATACTTACAAAATCTACAACTAACAAAGTTAAGCTACAACTAAATTCTAATGTAAAAAGTAATTCTGATAAAAGTGAGTGAGTTTGTAACTGAGATTTAAAGTGAGTTAGGGAGTTTCATGACCTAATTTGCCTCTCTAGACACTAATTTTAGAGATTTGTTGAAGAACTTTTACAACACCAACCTAAAGAGTTGCCCAGTTTCTGTGCTACATACTGCATTGTGGTTTTCTTGAGCTACATTTCCTGTTAACACGAGGTCACACAGAAGCAACCCTAAGCAATAATAAAAAAAAAAAGATTGTTGTTGCTTTTCACAATGGGAAATTCATCTAACACAACAGTATTATAACCTACAGATGATAAATGATAAAAACAGTTTGCTGGACAGGTAGAGTTTGAAATTGCACGTTACAATGAAGTTGTCAGAGCTCAGATATGGAATTATGATACAACCTATACATCCGATTATTGGATACTTTGAATTTTTTACAATTAAAACATATAAAAACACTGATTACTAATATTGAACATTTGAGACTGAATTAAGACTAACTTATAGTGGTGTTAAATATTTCAAGTTGAGTTGAAAAGCAGAATTGAAAGTGACTTACAGTAAAAGGTGCCAGACAGCTGCAGAAACCAAACTCATGGGAAGTATTTGAGTTTCCTTCACTGGGACAGAAATATCCTCAATTGGACAAAATGTTTTCTTTGTGTGTAAAATATTTGCATTAGATAATCAATGAAGTTTATACATGTGAATAAAAAAAAATGCATTTGTTTGTGTGTGGGGTTGTATCATATATGCTACCACTTTCTTCTTTGTTGTATGAAAATCGGTGGTTCAATCCCCCGTCTCCCCGCTACATGTCCAAGTGTCCCTGGGCAAAGAGACACTGAACCCTAAATGTCTCCTGATAGTTAGCTTGCACCCTGCGTGGTAGCTGCTGCTGCTGCTATCGGTGTATGAATGTGTGCGTGAATGGGTGAATGTGTACAAAACAATGTTAAGTGATTTGAGTCTGTGAAAAACCACAGAAAAACGCTATTATAAGTGGAGTCCATTAAGCATGTAACCTTTGTCTTTGTCTGATTTTCAGGATGCGTGGCTTCGTCTGACGAGAGGGAATGCCGAGAAGGATGGGTCAATTTAATCTGCAATTATCCAAAAACAAAATATGAAAGTATTAATGTAATTGGGCCCGAAAAAACATCCATTCAAAGTACCAAGAAGAATGTGTGGGAAGACAAAGGTGGAGTTTCCCTCTACCATGACACAAAAAATAAAAAACTGAAGGTTGCGTTCGATCAACAGAAACATAAAGATTTTGGGAAGTACAAGTGTACATTTCACAAAGAATCGAAACCTAGAAACTCTAACACTGAAGGACAAGAATTGTTTTTTGGTAAGAGACATTCGCATTTTTATGATATATACTCCAATGGTTTACTGTTCTTAATACAATGTGTTGTATTTATGTAACTTTTAAAGCTATAGTGCGTACCTTTTTTTATATAAATGAATGTTGGTTACATTCAAGCCGTCGCCAAATGAGTTGACACAAAGTTAAGCCTATCAGCTCCACAAAACTCTCTCTGTATTTCTCAGTATGGCAGCGTTTACAAACTGGTGTCACCCCCCAACACTGGAGCAGGAATTTAGAAAAAGCACCAAAGAAATGTTTCAGTTGTTGATTCTACTGCTAAGGGGGAAAAAATGGATATTCACCCAAGGCTTACCTCATGTAGATGCACCTACAGTGTTGTTGTAATTACTCACAATTCCTCATGGGGACAACATAAGTCACAAACTATAGCTTTAAATTCTTACTGTATTTAATGTTTTTGTATTTTCTGTGCACCAGTAAAGGTGCCAACACACTGCACTCGCCGCGCCGCGTGATCATATTGGGTCATATTGTGTCCGCCGCCGGCCGCCCGACCAGAGTAGCCTTCTCCTACTCTGGGGATATGCTGGCGCTGGTGCTAACCGGTGCTGAGAGCACCAGTCTGCTGTGCTGATGGTGCTTTACCCAAGCTAACCGGTGCTAACTTGGTTCATAAAGCAAAACTGATAGCTGTACACAGCAGGCAACAGACACAGAGGCTATTCACAGAACTTATGGGAGCAAACTATGACTATTATGTTTTCATCCATCTTAATTTCCTCTGTCCGTCGACCCGAAGTGAGTGACGTCGGGGAGGAGCTCAACGCTGATTGGCTATCGCGGCGCGGCCGGCGGCAAAAAGTTCAATATCCTCAACTCCTGCGGTGGCCGCGCCGCCCTAGCCGCGTGAACCGCTCGCCGCCGGCTGCCCATTCGCGCAGCGGCGCGCGAAATACATTGACTTTCTATGTAAACTCGCCGCGCGGCGGTGTGCAGTGTGTTGGCACCTTAACTATGGGTTTTTTAAAGCTACTATAGAAATAGTTAATAAAATTTTGCACACTCTCTCTTTTCTTCATTTGCAGATGAAAATGCCTGCCCGAAACCATTCAGTCAAACTGTGTACAGGACAGCTAGAACCACTATCAGCTGCAACTACCCAGGAGCCAAACTGAGATCCAAAGCCTGGTTCTTCTGCAAAGAGAACGGTGCAATCTGTGAAGATATTTTCTCAACATCATCTATTGTGAAGCCAAATGGGACATTCACTGTCACAGAAACCAACAGTGGTTTCAATGTGTCCATCAGGAATGTGTCTAAACAGCATGCTGGTGTCTACTGGTGTGGATCAAATACAGGAATTTACCGAACTGCAGTCAGAAGAATTAAACTGAAGTTCCAAGGTGAGAAACACACAATGACACTTTAAAGCAACACTATGTAACTTTTCTATCTTTAAAAAAACCCAGTTTCAAAGTCAGTCTAATAGTCCAGTAAGTGTAAACAGGGAGAATGGTGTCTGACCCATTCCCACAGACCGAAATGTTACATATTGTTGCTTTAAGGTTTGCCTGATTCAAGGTGTTTCTTATTGTCAGTCACTGATAGTCAATGCTGTCTGTGTGTGTGTCTGTCTCTGTCTGTGTGTGTGTGTGTCTGTCTGTCTGTCTGTCTGTCTGTCTGTCTGTCTCTCTACAGATTCTATAACAAACTTCACACGGTCTCCAACTGTTGGCCAGAATCTCACATACTGGTGTCGATATGAAGACGCTGCTGTTACGAAGATGAAATTCATCTGTAAAGGAGAAGATCCATCTATATGTCGACCTCTAAGATACGGGAAATTTAGCATGATTGCCGGGAAAATTTCCAGAAATACAGCAAATTTTTCAACGATTACTGAGAAGTTTTCCATGAAAGAGGATGTAGCTAAGCAGAATATCACCATTACAATCAGAGAGGTAACGACAGAAGACTCTGGGACATACTGGTGTGGAGCAGACAGCTCTGACCCAATGAAAGGCCCCCAGTTCTTCCACAGAGTCCAGGTTACTGTAGGTGAGTTGCTAAGGCTTCGGGCTGGTTGTTTTCTGTGTGTAAACTGAGATGTGTTTTTATTATTTTATAAGTTTATATTCCTAACTGACATGCAGATCTATAGTAAAAATGTATCATTGTATGTACAACAAGGCAGGAAGGTGGGGTACAGAGATAATCACGTAGGGCAGGTAAGCGAAAAGTTTCCACTGAAACTGACCCAGATTTAAATTGATCTGTCTAAGGGACAAATAACCCCACAGGTTCCCATCATTTGAAGGTTTTAAATAGTCAAATGTTTTCTGGAACGGAAACGAAACTCTTCCGAAATCACGACTTGCAGCAGAAGAAATGCAACGGTGCACATGTGGATCAGGAGATGTGTTTGTGTTGCACAGCATGAAAACAAACAAAGGAAGTGGTTTAAGAAGAGTGTGTGGTTAAGTCAAAAAGGGTTAGCCTCATTCGACTCAACCCTTTTCCACCCAGTAAAACTTGCATTTTGTTATCTTGCAATATAGGCCTACTGTATGTGAAGTAAACATATTTGAATTCTTAACTTAATCCTTGTTGCCAATTATTCTTAATGTAAAGAATGGCCAGGGTTGTACCGTACGTCTGTCTGGGGTCATTCTTGTGAGCGCAATGTCTCATGAACGCTTTGAGGAATTATTCTCAACAAATGTCTTTACAAAATAGATTTTCTTCATTTGCTATGTTTCTGCACAACTTTATTTCTAATTATGTATCCTTTGGGATATTGTTAATTTATAAATTAAATTAACTAAAATTCACTTTTTTTTTCCAGTTTCACCTACACCCTCTCCTGTTACAACTCAGGCACCTTTGGAGAGTCGTGGTAAGAAAGAAAATGTTATATCTTAAACTTTCTTCCGCATAGTAGCAATATTTTATATGTTAAATTATTACAATTCCTTTTCAAATTCATGCTTTCTTGCAGGTGGCTTTTGGATCGTCGTTGCTGTGATTGTCTGTGTAGCTGTGCCGCTGCTGATACTCTTCATACTGATTTTGATCCTCATCTACAAACGTAAATTAAACCTCACAGTACTCACGTTTTCTCTGTATGAGGGATTGAACTTTACATTTTGTTGGTTTATTTCCAGGAAATTCAAGAATTATTTTGGTCTAACTTTAGATTTTTCACAAGAATGAAGAGTATGGTTAGTGCAGAAAAAGTAAGATACTGGTAGCTCAAATCAAACAATCTGATTGGTTCGTAACTGTGATATAATGGGCGTATACAACTGTTGTGATGTCCAATCAGTTTGCAGCTTTGAGCTTGCAGAGTTTCGTATCATGAGGTTGAGAGGGGAAATATGAATTAATGTGATGAAGTTGAACTAATGCATTTTATTTTATTTTGCTTATTTGTTGTTCGATCTTTTCTTTTCTTTTCTTTTCTATCAGGATTTTCGTCTTCAAAAAATACAAGTGACAGAGCAGCAGCACAGTACACCACAGAGGTTAGTGCAAACGTGTAGTTGGTACTCACTGGGAATATTCAGAAATATTAATGTTCTGAGCATTGGGAGACTAATTTGGGAGAAATGTTGCCAGTAGTCTATAGAATAAAACAAACAAAACACTAGGGTGGATTTCATTTAGAGTTGTATTATTGATAGATTTTTATCTTAAAGCTTCTTTTTTTTATATAATTTTCCAATATTTAATTACTTATTTTTATTCTTTTTCAGGAAAGATTTTTTTCCTAGACCATTGTTTTATTTGATAGTTTTTTTATTTAATTAATTCAATTTTTTTTAATTATTAGTATTCCTTATTATTGTAATTATAATTTTTATTAATTTATTTTTGAAGAAGAATATTTTGGGGGGTTTATTCAAACTTAAATTTTTTTAAATTTTCCCTGAAGGAATTTGTCTATGAGGATATAAAGGAGCGCCGATCAGGAAAAGCAGTGAACACCATTTACGCCACAGTCGACGTTCCCAAAAGCCCGTCGGACCCTCAAGTGCTTTACTCCACCGTCAATTTTAAAATAATCTCAGACAAAGCTGGTGCTAGTGAGGCGACCCCACACATACGGAGCTCTTCTTCCGCATGTGAATATTCTACGGTTAAGTTTAGTCAAATTCCAGATTCCTCTACTGTGGATGGACCGCTGTATGCAACCGTCAACAAGGCAAAGAAATGAAAATGTGTATTGAAAATGAGACTGTTGTAATTAGTATTTTTTTATAGTTATCTCTTCCTTTTTCCATCGAATTTTATCTCTGGATGTGTGTTTGCTAATTGATAGTTAGCCCTGAATTTTGATGTATGTCATGTATTTTTTCTATTCTGTTGTTTGTTTTTGTGTTGTTGGAATATATATATATATTTTTTTTTTTTATGTAAATAAATTACATTATGAATGTGGTGTATAAATATTGTATGTCACTGTTGCCTGTGCTTATGTTATCATAGTGCTGTTTTCTTGGCCGGGTCATTGAAAATACATTTTTAAGATTTTAATCTCAATGAATTTTAGCTGGTTAAAGTAGCTACGAGTTACTTTTTTTCACAATATATTTATTTATTATCGGCACCATTTTGTTTTAATATTTCTGAAAGAGTCTAATTTTTCCTCTGATGATCATACATGGTGCAGACACTTCTACAGTCGAAGGACCGCTCTATGCAACAGTCATTTAGGTCAAGAAATAAGAATGTGTATTAAGAATGAGAAAGACAATGTTGTAATTTATATAATAATAACTTTTTTAATTTAGTTGTATCTCTGGATGTGTGATTGCTAAATGATGGTTAGCCCTGAATTGTGAGGTAGGCCTATGTCGAGTATTATTTTTTATGTAGTTTGTTTTAGTGTTGTTGGAACCAGATTTTTTTTTTAAATAAAATAAATGACTTGAATGTAGTGTATGAATATTGTATTTCACTGTGTTGATGTCATCTTAGTGCTATTTTCTTGGCTGAGTCATTCTTGGCATATTTGAAGATTGAACTGTAATATCTAAACATTAATAAGCTGGCAGGATCAATAATGACAGAGTGAACATCCCTACCGCCTTACAACAATAAACAAACAAGTCTAAGTTCACAACCGTTTTTACCCCGAAGCGGTAAACAGACGGTAGCCATATTAGCGTAGCTTGCAGAGCTAATGCAAATCTCGGTTAACAACCACAGCCAGCTATCATCCGCTAACAAAAGCATCACGTTATTTGACAGTTAATAAAAGTAATGATTTACCTTGGAGCAGATGTGACCCAAATGTCCAGCTGCCTCTCTATGAACCCTGGGACTCTGCGGTGTGTTTCATTTGGAGTGATGGGTAGAGAAGGATCACAGGACACAGACGTTTGGGATTGTGGAAAGACGGCGACTGGCAAATTATACCCAAAAAGTGGCAATTCTTCCTCATTAGTTGTCCTTGGATTCAGCATGACATTGAGACAAGAGTTATAAAATACTCTTTTCCTGCAGCTCAAATAAATTCACATATAATACAGTCTTGCGTAAGAGTAAAAATGTATAGATATAAACCATAAACTATAGAATTAAATAATTATTCACTTTAGTAAAAATACATTCTTGTGAAAATAAAAAGAAGGACGGGACGAAAATACTTAATTTAGCAGTATAAATCAGCACAGCGCTGTTTTACAATGTATCTCAATGATCGCCATGCTAGCTAACATTACTTGACAAAATGATCATATAAATCGCCAGCACACACATCCCATATCAAATTCAACAGGTAAATTAACATGTTAAGTAACATATGGACTAACCAAACCGACCGGATGGATGGTTTAACACTTAGATTTTTATAAGATTGTGCAAGACATAACACCGCTCACCTTGTATTCAGCATCAAGTAAACAATGACACAAGATGGCGCTCGCACGGGACACACTTAAACTACGTTGGCGCACAAGGGGCATACAATGCAAAACGCGGTGAGACAGCGCCACTCGGTGGTCGGTCTATAGGAAACAACCTTACACAGACAAAGCCGTGCCTGTATATATTGTTTCTTTCTTTATATGTCCATGGGTGATTTCTGAGGAGTTGAACCGAAAAGCATCAAATGAAAAACAAAATGTTGTTCTGAAAATATAAGATAAACATCAAAAGAAAACACAGGCTCCATAATTATTATTTTTTTAGCCTTTTTAAAATATTTAATTAAGCTCATGGTTAGTGGGGACGCCCTTAGCTCAGTTGGTAGGGCGATCACACTATGGAAGGTAGCAGTAACCTTTGACCTCCTACATCTATTCAGTTCATCTTTGAGTCAGAGTGAGAGAGAGAGAGACAGAGAGAGACAGAGAGAGAGAGAGAGAGAGAGAGAGAGATACAGACACAAACCATGGACATATAAAGAAATGGACACCGTATTGAAACATGGCGCCCATTCATTCCTGTGAAAGCGTATGAAAGCTGCTCATTGGCGCAAAGAAGCAACAAGGAAGCGGCCATACTGCTCTCATGTGAGCCAGGCACGCCTTTTCGTATGACGTAGCGGCACCATGGACCTATCATGGAAGAGGGGGCGGCAACCGGGCGGACTGGTAGCGGATGTAGCGGATGTAGAATCATTCTCGTTCTGTAGCATTGTAAGCTAAAGGATTTAGCCTTTAGCGGGCAGTTTCTATAAGTCACTAACCTCCCCCCGCCCCCCCGATGATTCGCTATATGTGATATTTATATTACACTCCGTTTTTGGAAAGTAATATAGTGGTTTTCGGAGACCGGGCCGAAAACCGAAACATTTGTTTCACTACGACTCTGTTCAGCTGCCCACGGCTGCCCACTCCCTCCTCCTCCCTCGAAAACCAACTGAAAGCCGTTAAAAGCCGTTGGGCTAATAAAACGCTTGAGGTGGCGTTTTGAAATGAAAAAACTTCAGTTTTATTAGTAAATGGTCTAAAGATAAGTTTGAGCCTATGATTGATATCCAGAAAAAATTTGCGGAGACACAATCTTGTTCGCCGCTTGTATTGGTGTGGACGGCGGAAATCTGCCTATAGGCTCATGGGAAAATAAGCTCCCATTCACAGCATGCAGTACTAATGGGTTGGCCACTAGTCCATGCTCGCAGCTCGGAAAAGGCAGTGTCCTGGGGCCCTGACACAAACTCACACTGGGATTTTCAAAGTGTTGCTTCCATTTTATTTAAATTAACAAAACAAAACCGATTTCTTACAAGGAAGGAAAAAGAGAAACTGTAAAATCCTTTGAAGTTAAACTGCCACATTTCTATCAGGAAATTCATTGCTAAAAAGTCCAGTTTTTCAAAATAAAAGCTTTTATCATATAAACATTTTCTTGTTAATATGCTAAATTATAAAGCATGGCTGGTTTGCATTCTACAAATGTCATGCAATTGGATGTAGGCCTATTTTAGGACACCCCAAATTGTAAAAATCCCAAATTATTCATGTTAAAAAGCTCTGTTTTTCCAAATAAAAACATATAACAGATTGAACCCTTTCTTTAAAAACCCCCATCATACAGTAGCAAAGAGTCTAGTTCATATCCATGCTCTCAGCGGAACCTAACATCGTCTTGCCAAGATGTTCTCTTGCGTATACATCCAAAAAAGAAAAGAAGAAAACAGGGTCATAATAATTTACCCTGCGTTCCAAATCACATAGTTTTTCTTTTTACTATACGTACTAAATGCTGGTTTACATACTGCAGAATGCAATTGAAAGTTTTAGGGCAATAAGGTATTTTTGACGTGCATCCTAAATCTTTTTCTGACATACAGTACTAAATAGTATTGGAGTATGGGTATTGGCACGCATGGCCTGTCTTTAGAAAATGCCCATCTCCCCAAGTTCTTACTGGGAAAGCCATAAGATAGACATAAGAGAAATTGCAAAAATCCGAAACGAATTATTGCTAAAAAAGCCCCGTTTTTCAAAATAAAAGCTTCAATCATATAACAAATTTAACCCTATCATAATAGATAGCCTAGCTCATATCCATGCACTCGGAGGTCCCCAGCCCCCCGTCCCCTCCCTGGACACTCTGGTAGATTGAGGCCATGTCTGCGTTGGTTCTGATCAGGTTGGCGAAGTCAGCCATGTTGGGGCTGCGTTCCACCTCGGGCACAGCCAGCAGGGCGGCCACAGCGCGCATCGCACTGCGCCTCAGCTCCTCCTGCTTCTCAAACTCCTGCTTCACTGACCCCGCCTTCACCTGGGGAGGGAGGGGGGGGGAGGGAGGGGGGGGGGCAATATAACATGTTTATTCATAAATGGACTTGTGAATTGTGAATTATACAAGAAAAAAATGGTTTGGTTTGCAAAGATGCCTGATACCTTTGCAAAGATACCTGGGGGGGGGGGGGGGGGCAGGGAAGAGAGGGGGGGGGGGGGCAATATAACATGTTTATTCATAAATGGACTTGTGAATTATACAAGAAAAAAATGGTTTGGTTTGCAAAGATGCCACTGAGAACTTAAAATGCAGTTCAAACCCCAAAAAACGTTGTTACTTTGTTAGTTTTTAAATGTTTAACAGGTTGAAGCATGTTATGTATTTTGATGTATTTTGTATATGTTGGTCCTTAACCACATTTTGTTTGATACATTTTTTCAACATTAACCAACATGATTGTGTGCGCCGCCATCTCAACGAGATAAAGTAGGTACAAGGAACTCTTTTATAGTGGAAAACCAAAAAATACAAGAAGATCATTATTATTATTGGTGGAAAAGCCCCCTTAAAGGGCCGGTACCTTGGTTGTGCACGTGGCCTTCAGTGGTTCTATCAGTCTGTCCAGTCTTTGGAGAACAGCAGCCGGACACAGAGACGCCAGGCGAGCTAACATCAGGAAGGTTAGCATCTATAGTACACACAGACAGACACACACACACACACACACACACACACACACACACACACACACACACACACACACACACACACACACACACACACACACACACACACACACACACACACACACACACACACACACACACACACAGTTTAAAGTTAATTGATCCTGTTATTATTTTGCAACTGTGTCCAAGCGCTCTTTGTGCAGCTTACTGTCATACTGCTTACATACACAAATGAATTCTCTTTCTCGTAAAAAATGACAAAAATCTGTCGATTTGACGTAACTCTGAAATGTGTAGTATTTTCAGTTTTTGTACCCACCCTGATGTCATAGTGATCCTTGAGTCCTTCCTCTACGTGGTCTAAGAAGGTCAGGACGTCCAGGCCGTCCAGACAGCTGTCCAGCAGCGTGTACATACATTCAAACGCTGCTTTACGCACATCAAGACCATCATCTACTGTGTGTTTGAATGGACCCATCTCCACCTGTAGGACACACACACGGGCACGCACACACACACACACACACAGGAATAGAGACACACACACACACACACACACACACACACACACACAGGACACATGAAACATATTTACTCTAGGGCTGTCCCCGACTAAGAATTTACACAGTCAAATCTGATCTTTCTTGACAGACGGATGGATAGATAGACAGACAGACAGACAGACAGACAGACAGACAGACAGACAGACAGACAGACAGACAGACAGACAGACAGACAGACAGACAGACAGACAGACAGCATACCTCTCTGATGAGGTCCTTCCTGACCCGTGTCTCCTTGTAGAGGTGAGGCAGCACCGCCGGCAGCAGTGCGCGGATCAGACTCGGTTTGTTATGAGCCGCTGAGTTAAACATCAC
Organism: Ammodytes marinus; assembly: GCF_949987685.1. Classification (NCBI taxonomy): domain Eukaryota; kingdom Metazoa; phylum Chordata; class Actinopteri; order Uranoscopiformes; family Ammodytidae; genus Ammodytes; species Ammodytes marinus. Next base: position 2,215,442 of record NC_137233.1, on the reverse strand, counting down.
CAAGGCAACGCGGCGCACGTTGATGTCATCATCCTGGAGCGTCTTCAGGAAGTCGCCTGCAAGACAGAGATGATGTCACTGATATGGAATAGATACGAATGAATGAATTAACTAACACATTTATTTCAGTCATATGAAATGATACAAAACAACAAAACAAAAAAGCTAGAAAAAAAAATCAATTAGTTCACAAATAAGAAAAATTATGTGCTGAACACACGTAACTATACATACACCCACCCACATTAACTACATACATTTATTGAAGGCTAGATAGATAGATAGACAGACAAGTATACAGATAGATAGATAGACGCAGACAAACGGACGGACGGATAGATAGATAGATAGACACAGACAGACACAGACAGACAGACAGATACCTATGCAGTCTTTGAGCAGTGTATCTATTGGAGAAGGTTGGTCGACGATGGTGAACTTGATGGCTGTCACCACGGTGCTGCGAGCCAGAGGGGAACCTGTAAGGAAGGGACAGAATTTAAAAAATATATTGTTTAGTTTGTGTGATTTTATGAATGAAATTGCCCACCGTCAATATATTGTTTATAGTGATTTGCATCTAATCCAAAAAAGGCCCATTCCTATAAGAAACGTTATCTAAAAAAAACTGAAAACCCGACTAAACTTTAATTTTACTTTAACAGTATTTCTAAAGATATTTCGGTCAGTGTTCAACGGACGAACAGACTAATCTCCTTCATCACAAAAATCTTCCACCGTCCAGACATTTTTACAGTGACACACACACTCACACACACACACACACACACACACACACACACACACACGCACACACACACACACACACACACACACACACACATACACACACACACACACACACACACACACACACACATACACACACACACACACACACACACACACACGTTTTCGTACCAGCTTTGAGTTGCTGTTTAAGTCTTGGTAGCAGTTGCTCGGCGCTGACTAACGTTAGCTTCCCCAGACATTCCGCCACCAGGTTCCGGGTTCCCTCCTCGGAACACTCACAGTTCTGGAACAGCAGAGACCAGATGCTCTCCACATGGGGCGAGAGACTAGAGGCCGGACAGGCACTGGAGAGAGAGAGAGAGGAGGGGAGAGAGGGAGGGGGAGAGAGAGAGAGGGGACAGTTTATTTCGGCTTGCCACAACATGAGGGAATGATACTCTACACCAGGCCTCACTGTTTCATTTTGTTTTATTTTATTCTCATGTTTTATTCTCATGAATTCTCAACAATAGTCATGCTAATAAAGCTTTTGAATTGAATTGAATTGAATTGAAATTGAGAGAGAGAGAGAGAGAGAGAGAGAGAGAGAGAGAGAGAGAGAGAGAGAGAGGGAGAGAGAGAGAGAGAGAGAGGGAGAAAGAGAGAGACGGGGGAGCGAGAGATAGGGGGGAGAAGAGAGGGGGGGTGAGAGAGAGGGAGAAAGAGAGAGAGAAAGAGAGTGACGGGGGGAGAGAGAGAGGAGAGGGAGAGGGAGACAGATTTTACAAAAAAATTACTTTTTTTTCTTCTTTACATTCCAGGATAATTAAAATCAAGTACAGTTTGTTGATATCTCTTAATTGATTATAAATAAATAATCTTTTAAAAACCTTTTTTTAAATGCGAGTCATTTTTAACAATAGAACAAAAGTGTCCCAAATCTCCAATAATATATATTTTTTTTAAATAAAAGTTGTACTCCAGCCACAGCTGATGATTTTGATTCCTGCAGGATTTTGTTAAAAAAAAAATGCATTCAAAGAGGTAACATTTTTAAATGAAAACCCCATAAAGATACACAGAAACCCCATATGATCTCCCACACAGACCTGATGACTTCTTTGAGTGAGTGCAGCAGTAGATATTGTCTCCGTGGTTGGGATGAGATCTCTTTGAGCAGGAAGGGCAGATAGTCGTTCAGGCTTCCCACCGCCATGCTGCCTAGAGCGGAGGACGCTGCTGTCTTTACCTGCAAACACACACTAACTGTCAGTGGGGGAAGCTAGGTGTTTTATTTCTTTTTCTTGATATATGAGTGATGTTAATTACCAAGGTTTTCTAGATCAAATTTAAGACTTTTTAAGACTTTTTTAAAACCACTTAGAATTTTTCTTTTTAGAATGAGGGTCAGCCATGACAAAGGCGTTCAGAAAAACTATATAATTTTGTTTTGCATTCTTTGCACTGATGGTCTCGTTTGCTGTCACATGTTATTTATGATCATCAGAGGAAAAATGAGACTGTTTCAGAAATATTTAAAAGTTCCTCATGGCATCATTCACACAGGTTTTCAGCGCACACACAGAACAGACAGATCCTTACTGGCTCCCAGACTCCCACACATCCTATCATCTACTCTACAGACTTAACTGAATGTTTCGGGATCTTTAATTTAAAGACCTTAACTCTGTATCTATAACCACTACTTTTTTCTTTTCTTTTCTCTCTCTTTAATTTCTTTTGGCTGTACTTTGTATTTATTTGTTTTATTGTTTGTCAGTATTGTTTGTATATTTGTATTGTTTTTTTTTTTTTTTTTTTCAATTGTTCTTGTTGAAAAAAGGGAAAACCAATAGATATATTGATTAAAAAAAAAAGATAAGATAAACTTTATTGTCCCGAAGGAAATGTATCTTGGGGCAAAAAAGTAGCCTTGTAGCCCTGTTGGTCCCTCACCTCTTCATTGGTGGAGGAGATGGCCTCCAGAATGACCCCCTGCACCTCCTTACTGCCTCCCAGACTCCCACTACGCCCCACCTCGCCCAGGCACAGCAGAGACAAGACCCGGGCTGACTCCGGACTACCAACATTCTTCACCTGGGTTTACACACAAAACAAAGGCAGAAAGTTTGGGTTTACTTTAGTTGATTCACAAGCCATCATCATATCATTTAGAAATTTAAAAATAAAATACACACCCTCTGCCCTTAGACCCTTAGCTCGGCTGAGAAAAAACTCCCAGTAAAAACCCCTTTATCAGGATTAAAAAAATTGAGAAATCTCAGGGAGAGTTGACAGAGTAAGTGATCCCTCTCCCGGGACAGACATCATGCAATAGATGTCATATGTAGAGAAAGCCACTAACCACTACAACACACCCGTACAGAATTACAAAACAATTATAATTCATAATTCAATTACAAATTACATTTGTATGTAACATAAAGCGAGCCACCCACCTCCTGAATGAGGCTGGAGACAGTCTCTGGAGTGTCTTTGGGACAGACTCATAACAATTGTGAGGACATTCATTGTGATAAAAATAAAATAAAATAAAATAAAATAAAATAAAATAAAATAAAATAAAATAAAATAAAATAAAATAAAATAAAATAAAATAAAATAAAATAAAATAAAATAAAATAAAATAAAACAAAATAAAATAAAATAAAATAAAATAAAATAAAATAAAATAAAATTGAAAACAATAAAATAAAAATAATAAAAATAAAAATACTCAAAATAATAATAATAATAATAATAATAATAATAATAATAATAATAATAATAATAATAATAATAATAATAATAATAATAATAATAAAACATACTCAAATAATAAAAAATAAAATATTCAAAATAATAAATAAATAAATAAAAATTACAGACAACGATGCATAAAGCGAGCCACCCACCTCCTGAATGAGGCTGGAGACAGTCCCTGGAGTGTCTTTGGGGCAGACAGAGGTGAGAGCGGCCACACAGCGAGCCACAGAGTGATAGGACTGTCTGTGAAGCGCCGAACTGGAGCTGTGAAACGGCTCCGTCAGCGACTTCAACAGCTGACTGAGAGGAGAAGAACAAAACAGACAAAAACAGTATTTTTAGATAATGTTTTTGGCATTTTGTTGCTTGTTTATTTGACCTGAGAAAGGGATAGAAAGGAAATAGAGAAGAGATGACTGTGTAGCATATTAGCTCAACTCTGTGTTTGTTTTTAAATGTGCTTTATAGATACGGTAGAGTTGGATTAGATTAGATTAGATTAGAAAGCAGAGGAGAGAAGGGGTTAATTTGAGGTCGCAAAACAGATGAAAACTGTCTTTTTAGGTCATTTTTTGGGCATTATGTAATGTTTTATTAGACCGATGGATAGACGGACGGACGGACGGACGGACGGACGGACGGACGGACGGACGGACAGACAGACAGACAGACAGACAGACAGACAGACAGACAGACAGACAGACAGACAGACAGACAGACAGACAGACAGACAGATAGATAGATAGATAGATAGATAGATAGATAGATAGATAGATAGATAGATAGATAGATAGATAGATAGATAGATAGATAGATAGATAGATAGATAAACTCCAGAGAAACCAGCTGAGCTAGTGGTTCCTCGAAAACAGCCTCTAAAAAAAAAAGCTGAAATGTGCTTGTTGTTGTATGTTGTTATATTTCTGTATTTTCTTCTAATCACCAGAGGGAATTTCAACACTGTGTTTGTTGGAACGTTTTCATGTCACTCGATAAGATAAGTTTTGTTTACAAGCCTCAGGCGAACGTTCATATCAGAGTCTAAAGCCCAAGTGGGTCAACACAAACATTACAAACACAACAGTTTTCCCACCGAATAACTGTCAACTATTGTAAACACTTTAGTATTCTACTGTAGTGTCTGGGGACAATCACACACAGACACACACACACACACACACGCACGCATGCAAACACACAAACATTTGAGTTGTACTGCTATACTTGTGAGGACATTCATTGACATAATGCATTCCCTAGCCCCTTACCATCAAAACTAAATGCCTAACCCCAACCCTTACACTAACCCTAACATAATCCTAATTCATACCTGAACCTTAAAACCTAGTGTTAACCCTCAAACAGCCCTTTAAAGGCCTGTCCTTAAAACCTAGTGTTAACCCTCAAACAGCCCTTTAAAGGCCTGTCCCGAAGTGAGAACCAGACAAAATATCCTCACTTTTCAAAAATGTTCTCACTCCTAAGATCTAAAACTGAAATTGGTTCTCACAAAAATAGTTGTAGGCTACAAGTACACGCACACACTCTCCCACACACTCTCTCTCTCGCACACACAGGCACACACACACACACACACCCTCCCTCCCACACACGCACACACACACACACACGGTATTACCTGTAGCCTAGGTTACTGGTCTTAGAGAGCACCAGTGCTTGTAGGAAGTCGAGTATGGCTGTCAGCGCCCCGCCCTGCAGCAGAGGAGAATGAACCAGTCTGAAGACTCCAGGCAGCACCGAGCAGCTGATCTTAGCCAGAGACGAGGGGCAGGCGCGGGCCATCACCGTCAGCAGGGAGATGGACACCTGGAGCCGCAGGAAACACACGTAAACTGCTAAATAATATTTAATATTGAATTGATCGCATTTTTTGCATTTTATTCGCATCGCGTCGGGTGTATAAATGTCTAGAAGCTGCTGTTCTAGAAATGAATGAACATGTCTCTTTATTACCACCACAGACTGTGCATTGCATTTGTGTGTCAGGTCGCGTCAACGATTCTAGAGGACGCGTGTTGTCAAAATCAGTAAATATCTCCTCACAATCCACTACCCTAGGCTGTTTACATACCAGTTTACAACCTAGGTTGTGTATTAACACCAGACTATTTTCAGCGCACACCCAGTACGGACAGGTAGCGGATAGTGGGGGCGGGACTCGATAAGCCTTAGGCTTCTTCCGTCACCCTTCGGACAACACAAATTAAGATGTATGATGTGAAAGAGATAATTGTGTATTGTGTGGAATTGTCCGAAAGAATAATAATAAATAAATAAATAAATAGTGAGGAGATATTCACTGATATTGATAAAAAGTGATTTTGACAACAAGCGTTCTCCAGAATCACTGACTGCACCTCCAATGTGTCTTTTTTCTAACCTGAGACACGTGCATATCTGCCTCGTCCACCAGAGCGGGCAGTTCACTCATCACAGGCTCCAGTGCTGCTGGTTTGATGCTGGCAGCGTGGTGAGTGACCAGCGCCGTCAGACAGGCCAGCGTACACAGCTTCAGAGCGCGCTGGTTCTTACGAAGGAACGAGCCCAAAACGGAGAGCGTCTCTGGGAGGATGGAAGACAAGTCCACCTGGGGGAAAAGAATGGAGAAGTATAGGAAAAATATGTTTTAGGTAATGTCCTTACATACACTGTGGCTCAGGTGGTAGAGCGGGTCGGCCGATGATCGAAGGGTTGACGGTTCGATTCCCGCCCTGCCACTTGTGTCATGGTTGTTGTGTCCTTGGGCAAGACACTTCACCCACCTTGCCTTGTGTGAATGTCGATAGTCAGCCTGCTATCGTTGTATGAATGTGTGTGTGAATGGTAACGTGTAAATGGGAACAGGTCTCCCTTGAAAAAGAGTCTCCGGTCTCAATGGGATTATATAAAGGTTAAAAAAAAATCCACGGGTATTTTCATAATAGTATGTTTTTCTGTGCGATTTGCCCGTTTAAGGAGTTTTAGTTACAACTTTTTTTCTGTTTGCGAAAGTCTTTTTATAAGGATGAAAAGGATAAAGATATCATCTAAAAGGTACATTTACGTTAACATGGTAGCCACAGGGATCTCCAAGTTACATTCAAGACTTTTTATAATGCTTTTAAGACTGTGCGGGTACCCTGATTTTGCCCAAAAAATATGAAAAAAAAAAATTAATTTTTGACTGAACCTTTATTGGCGAGGCTGAGATGAGTGTGATGGTCCTAACGGCGGTGAGTCTGGTGATCTCGTTCTTTAGCCGCTCCAGAAAGATCAACAAAACCCCTTTCAGCTCCGCCCCCAGCAGGTCGCCAAGGTGACAGACCATGTGACCCATACAGGAAATAGCCCTCTCCTTCACTTCCTGGTCGATGTCTGTCGCTTTCAGTCTCTTCAGGGTTACAGAGAAAACCTCGGAGAAAAAAACAAGATAAGGATTTTTATTCAAGGATCAAATGCTAAGATGGATGGACATTGGATGGACAATTTTCAGTCATATTTCACATTTTCAGCTGTGAACTAAGGTACTGCCATGTATGGTTGGGCGATATTACAGCAATAATGTTTGTAAGTAACGTGTGTATTTAAAATTGGCAATATATAGTGTATATTAGATATTTGACGATATCCAAAACACAGATATTGGAATCGGATCAGAAATAAAAAATAGTGGATCAATGCCGCTGTCAGTAGATGTCTTATGCTTGATTTCACACACACACACACACACACACACACACACACACACACACACACACACACACACACACACACACACACACACACACACACACACACACACACACACACACACACACACACACACACACAGACAGACACACAAAGGGTTTTTTACTGGGGGTTTTTTCGTCTATGGGCAGTGGGTGTCATACTGTATGGAATGTAAAGCCCACTGAGGCAAATGTCTATTTGTGATATTGGGCTATACAAATACAACTGACTTGATTTGATTTGATTTGACACACACACACACACACACACACACACACACACACACACACACCTATCCTATCTTTACCTCTTTAACAAACGGTTTGGGGTCAAAGGTTCCCGTGGTTACGGCCTGTCCCTGCGGCCTCATGACTCTGACCAGCTGCTGTGTGACGAGCAGAGCCTCAGACGTGATCTTATAGAACGAGTCTTCTACACAGGCCACCACCGGGGGCAAGAGCACCTGAACACAACACCATCAAAACAATAGTACAAGAGCACCTGAACACAACACCATCAAAACAATGAGCTTAAATCTGGCTTTGTATAACTTTGTATAACTTTATACATATATAATTACATAATATACATTTAAAATCTAATCAAATCAAACTTTATTTATATGGCACTTTTCATACACAAAAAGGTAGAACACAGTGGTTTACATAATAAAAGAATAGCGGTGACATGAACATTTTATATGCCCGCCATTTTAATCTACTTAAATATCTTGTAACACCGGCACACACCAACAAAACAAGTGTCACAAACCACCAACAATAGTGTTCATAACTTGAGCTTAAATCATCATTTTAACCCGTATGCTTTGTTAAAGAGGACCTATTATACTACTTTTCTGGTCTTAATTTCTTGTTTTACACTGCTATAGAGCAACCTGACACGAATCACATCACAAAAAACTATGTAGATTTTCGGGAAGCTCTTTCTCTTATTTTGGCGATCCAGCACATCCTGTCAACACTTGAGTGTGTGTGCTTCGGCAATCTCCGCTCCCTCCGCCTGTGCATCGGCCATCTCCGCTACCCTCCCCCCCCTCCTGCAAACCCCACTCCGTTGTGATTGGTTACCTTCCTTCCGGAACACTTTCAGTGGCGGGAAGCGCGAGCATGGACCTATAAGGGCGCGAGGCAGACGCGAACAGGGAAGTGACAGCATTACCATACATGGAAACATCCGCGTGGTCACGTCACCAATTTTTATGCGACGTCACGAATTATGAAAGGGTAGACCGCTTTGAAGACGTGACTTCTCGACTGGCTAGAATAGTGTTTAGTGCTCTGCACAGACACCCCAGACGGTCAGCAGGGAATACGTCGAAATGCATGTAAGTCATTATTTGATAATTTAGTATGGTTAAGCATGACTATAAATCATCATAACAACGTTTATAGGTCATAAAAGTCAAAAAGCATCATAGGTCCTCTTTAAGGGAAATTTGTGTATGAAGGAGGTGTATTTTTGAGATAATTCTGGCTGTGATTAGCCATAAAAATAGTTTTTTTTTTTACTTATAGAACTAGTCTTGAACACACAACACCTGAACACACCACCATCAGAACAAGTGTCACAAACCACCAACAATAGTGTTTATAAGCTCAAATCGTCATTTTAATGTAACTTGAATATTTCAAATAACCCGGCAAATAGTACAGAGTTTAGTTTGGCTTTTAATTGCATTCTTTTTATACCACTTAAAGGTGCTACAAGGAACTTTTATATATTTCTGAAACAGTCGGATTTTTACCCTGATGATCCATAAATTACATGTTAGAGCAAACGAGACCATCAGTGCAAAGAACTTAATGCCTTTGTCCAGGTAGGCTCATCCAGGAACAACAGCTGTCGTTGTAAAAACACTACCGCTTTTGTCCAAAGGGGTCGCTAGAATTAACACATAATAAAAGTTCCTCGGAGCACCTTTAAAGGGGTAGGTGAACAAATTGGGCCCACCTTAGGTAGCGACATTAGATTTTAAATATATGTATAAAGTTTTAAATAGCTGTGCATAGAACCTGTATGTGCGTCTGAAAGGCCTGAGGCGGGTGAGAGAGCAGCAGGACGTGGAAGAAGGACAGAGCATCAATCCTCATGGTGGAAGAGGTGGATTTATCCGTCAGGGAGAAAACTATGCCTGGAGAGATGTAGAGAAATAGAGATAGTATTATTTATATGGCATGGGGCGACTGTGGCTCAGTTGGTAGAGCGGGTCGGCTGATGATCAAAGGGTTGGAGGTTTGATCCCCGCCCTGCTACCTGTGTCATGGTTGTTGTGTCCTTGGGCAAGACACTTCACCCACCTTGCCTCGTGTGAATGTCAAAAGTTAGCCTGCTATCGGTGTATGAATGTGTGTGTGAATGGTAACGTGGGAAAGGAAAACAGGTCTCCCTTGTAAAAGAGTCTTCGGTCTCAATGGGATATACCTGTTTAAATAAAGGTAAAAAAGAAAAAGAAAAATAGAGCTGTATATAGATTAGAGGTGGGCATAGATTAATTTTTTTAATCTAGATTAATCTAGATAAATTTTGAAATTAATCTAGATTAATCTAGATTAAAATGGCTCATTTGAATTCATTCATAATATGTGTGTGCTCCCTAAATAATGACTCAAAGTAAGTCTTTGAGAACGTGTTTCTCAAGCCAGGTGGCGCATCAGACCAGGGGCTCATCTCCTGTTTCCAACATGCATCACAAACTGCTTGAGGAAGCTGTTCTACTATGATAATTGGTGATGAAAATAAATTATGTTCAACAAGATGTACTTGTGTTTACAAACTGTTTATTCAGTTAAACATGAACTTTGAACTGTAGGCCATAAGAGGTAACGATGAATTGTTTAGGGCTGCAACTAACGATTATTTCAATAATCGATTAATCGGTTGATTATTTTTTCGATTAATCGATGAATCGGATAAAAAAAATAAACATTTGTAAATGCTGCATCTTTATTCAAAAACTGAACATTACTTCAAATTCACAGTGCACACTGAAGTGTCAAAACACCAGGTTATTGCTCCAACGTCCCGGAACTATTAAAAGTAATATTAAATGATAAAAAATTAATAATAAACTTAACTGGGATAACACAAAAAAAAACATACAATGTATGATATACATTTATACAGTATAAGGGATGTCCATGGTAAACCAGTCAACCGATAATATTTTTAACCGGTAAATACTAACGGTTAAAAAAATTAAATCATCTTAATTTCTCTCAGATGACAGGAGAGTTAATTTGTATTGATATTGATACCATTTTCAAGACTCCTTAACGATCCAAGTCTTTATTGATATCAAAATTGATAATTTTCTATTATTTTGTTGAAATAGAACTTGTATTATTGCTTTAATTGCTGATATGATCATAGCTCTAGATAGGACATTAAACAGGTCATAATTCCATTCCATCTTTACTATCTATTTTATCTTGCTGGGAAAACAAGTTTCGCCAAAATCTCAAATTTCTTTTTTTTTGTGTTGCATTTGAACACATCAATCATATTACTGAGCCGGCCTGAACACATCACAGTTGACATGTTTGCTACTTTTTTTAAGCTAACTAGCTTTATATCCTTCCGATTTTAACATGGATTTAAAATCTGGATCACTATTTTTAACTGACGGGACTTTCTACACCGTTCGGTTGTATGATTACTGCCGCTGCATTGAATGACTGTTGATGCGCCGATGCCGATTCTCCGAGCACGTCTGCACACCGTCTGCAGCAGCAGCTGACAGAGTTTTTTTGGACTAGACGGATACTGAGTTGATGGAGTTTTTTTTAACCCAAAGAAAGCAAAGGTACAACACTTTTATATAGGCCTGCAGTCCAGTGTTAGATATGACCAAAATACAAGCTGTGGCCGCTCACACTATAGCTTTCCCGCACGTGAAGCGAGCCTTCACGTGCGGAAGGGGGTTCACCCCGACGGCGAACAGCATCTCCCCTGAGCCGAACAGGAGGTGGAATTAAGAGATTAACGGCGATATTTTTTTTATCGCCCGATAAGAGCCTGGCGTTAACGCAGCCGTTAACGCCGTTATCGGCCCACCACTAATATAGATATAATATTATATATACACACTATAGCATAGAGAAATAAAGATATAATATAATATATACTGTATTGTAGCATAGAGTCATATGGGAATATAGAAAGTGAAGAGTAGAGAGAGCAGCAGAGAGAGGGAATGAAGCAGGTAGTGGAAAGGACAAAAAGATGTTGGTAGGTTTCTTTTGTGCAAATGAGAAATGGGAAGAAAGGGGTTGTGCCAAAGTGTGTGTGGCTGTTTGAGGGTTAACACTAGGTTTTAAGGACAGGACTTTAAAGGGCTGTTTGAGGGTTAACACTAGGTTTTAAGGACAGGCCTTTAAAGGGCTGTTTGAGGGTTAACACTAGGTTTTAAGGACAGGCCTTTAAAGGGCTGTTTGAGGGTTAACACTAGGTTTTAAGGACAGGCCTTTAAAGGGCTGTTTGAGGGTTAACACTAGGTTTTAAGGACATGCCTTTAAAGGGCTGTTTGAGGGTTAACACTAGGTTTTAAGGTTCAGGTATGAATTAGGTTCATGTTAGGGTTAGTGTAAGGGTTGGGGTTAGGTATTTAGTTTTGATGGTTGGGGTAAGGGGCTAGGGAATGCATTATGTGAATGCACAAGTATAGCCGTGCAAACGTGTGGGTCTGTGTGTGTGTGTGTGTGTGTGTGTGTGTGTGTGTGTGCGTGTGTGTGTGTGTTTGCGTGTATGTGCGTGTGTGTGTGTGTGTGTGTGTGTGTGTGTGTCTGTCTGTGCATGCCTTTGTGTGTGTGTGCATGCTTTTGTGTGTTTGTGTGTGTGTGTGTGTGTATGAGAGTGTGTGTGTGTGTGTGTGTGTGTGTGTGTGTGTGTGTGTGTGTGTGTGTGTGTGTGTGTGTACCAGGGATGAGAGCAGGTATGTGTGGTTCCAGCGCTCCAGGAACAGTGTGGGCGAGTTCGGTGAGGAGACTGAAACATCCCTGTCTGGACTTCACGCTTTTCTCCTTCAGCTGTCTGTGGAGAGCCTTCACTACGCCAGGCACCTGGACACACACACACACACACACACACACACACACACACACACACACACACACACACACACACACACATATATATCAACAGTATATTGCAATTTACATGGGCTTTTGTTTTGCTCTGCCAAGCAGTGTGGAATGCTTTAAGGGTCAATTGAAGACTCAATTGTTTAGGCTAGCAGCAGTTTGGTAACTTCTGCTTTTATACGTTGCTAATTTTATCTGTTGTGTTTTTTCATTAATTGTATTCTTAGACATATTATTTACTATGCTTTTATTTTCTACGCACATTGTAAAGCACTTTAACATGTCTGTTAAAACCGCTATATAAATACATCTTACTTACTTACTTACTTACTTACATATGCACTAATAAAATCCTCCTTACCTGTGTTTTGAGCATGGCTACCGCTGGCTCCTCCTCCCTGTTTGTTGCCTCTGTCCCGGCCGTTATGTTACCATGGTGCCCGGCCCCCCCTGACGCCCCCGTTCCTCTGGTTTGTTTGAGCAGAGCGGAGAAGGCAGAGAACACATCGGCCCGAACGTTCTCTTCTCTCTCCCTGAAGCGGGACAGCAGAGCGGGACAGACAGACGAGTAGAGAGACAGCAGCAGGTCCCGACGAGAGCTGATCAAAGCCTCCAGGCACTTTATAGACGAACGGCGCACCTTCCAACTCATATCGTCATCGTCACTGTATTCATCATCAGATTCTGAATGAGAGAGGAGAAGGAGATTGATATTATTACACACACACACAGACAGACAGACAGAGAGAGAGAGAGACAGACAGACAGACAGACAGACAGACAGACAGAGACACACTCACACAGATATACACACACACAGACATAGTCACCTACACGCACACAGACACACACAGACACAGTCACCTACACGCACACGCACGCACACACACACACACACACACACACACACACACACACACACACACACCTTCATCCAGCCCGTCCTCGATGTCCATACTGTCTTCTGCCTCCTCATCGTCGTCATAGTTATAGTTTGGGTCAAAGGTCATGAACTGAAGACAGAGCTTTGTTACCGTAGCAACATGGGGGGACATCTCCTTAGGACACCTGTCAATCAGAGGACACAACATGAATAGTGAGAGAGTGAGTGAGTGAGTGAGTGAGTGAGTGAGTGAGTGAGTGAGTGAGTGAGTGAGTGAGTGAGTGAGTGAGTGAGTGAGTGAGTGAGTGAGTGAGTGAGTGAGTGAGTGAGCGTGTGTTTGTATTTGCGGGTGTGTGTGAGTGTGTGTGTGTGTGTGTGTGTGTGTGTGTGTGTGTGTGTGTGTGTGTGTGTGTGTGTGTGTGTCTGTGTGTGTGTGTGTGTGTGTGTGTGTGTGTGTGTGTGTGTGTGTGCGTGTGTGTGCGTGTGTGTGTGTACCTGCGTATGAAAGCTTCAAAGGCTTGGAAGCAATACTCTCTCAGCTCATCATCCTCCACACTGGTGAACTTAACCACCAAGGGGACCAGCTTCTCTAAATGCTCACCTAACACACACACACACACACACACACACACACACACACACACACACACACACACACACACACATACACACACACAAAGAAGCTCAGAGCTCAGAAAAATCCAGAGAAGAGCCCAAGAAATAAAGGAAATCCATTAAGACGAGACCAGTTGGAAGTTAATGAAGATGTAATTAAACATTTAAATTGCCCTGTTGCCCAGTTCAGACCAAAGGTTCGCAACGAGACGCAACTGCAACTGCTCGCAGCGAGCTGGCCTGGACGTTCTGAAACTGGACCTGGCGATTTGACATGTTGAATCTTCTGCGACTCAACGAGCAGGTCACACTGCTGCGATTTCTGCCCCGCGACGCTCTAAAACCGTCTCGTTGCGAGGCGAATCTTTGGTCTGAACTGTTCTTAAGGATACTGAAGACAGGTTATTCTAAATTCCTTAAAGGTGCAGTGTGTAATATGACATCATCAAGAAAGTTCTACAAAGTTCTAGAATGCAACGCTCCCTGGGTAACCCCAACCCTTTTGAATAATAACAGAAGCTACAGTGGCCTTCAAGGACAAGAACAATTCTAAATTTTAAACAATGCATCTGATGACATTCCAACTATGACACTTTCAAGATGGCGGCACTAGGCCTTGGTCCAAAATATTCAGAAATATGGACATATATGAGACCCTTTCTAGGGGAAAAAATAATAATAAAAAAAAAAAAATCAGCAATTATGCACTAAATTAAATGTACTTATGGATATTATAATTACTTTCTACAAAATCTGCTAGGAAATAAAACCCAAAATTCTACACACTGCAGGTTTAAGTGTACTTAATAACAAATGTTTAAAAACTCACCCACTCGATGCCCTCCCTGCCTGCTGATGGTTGCTAGACACTGTATGTAGGTCTAAAACTACGACGCCATTATTATAATATTATGACTTTTTTTTATCAAATTAAAGCTATAGTGCGTAAATTCCTGGTGTAGTAAAAAATATATATGTTTAAATGTCTCACCCACTCGATGCCCTCCCTGCCTGCTGATGGTTGCCAGACACTGTATGTAGGTCCGGGTCATGGAGGTCTGTGGGCCTTTGTTCAGCTCCGTCAGCAGGTGTTCAGTCAGCTGGGAGAAGAGGCCGGAGCTACAGCACGGAACCAGGTGACCCAGAGCTAGAATGGAGCGCTTCCTCACCGCCATTCTGGAACTGGTTAACTGATGGATAAAAAAAAATTTAAGATCATTAATTTTTTCACTTTATTAGACAGTGTGTAGAGACAGAGATGACATGTGGTAGGGAGGGGAATGACATGCAGAGAACGACCCGGGCTGGATTCTAACCCGGGTCTGCTGTGAAGAGGACTGAGACTCCATGGGGGGAGGGGGATGGGGGGGGTCTAACCACTACACCACGAGCGCCCCAACGGAGAGAATTAACTGTTCAAGTCTGCGTTAAAGTTTTAAAGATATTGAAAGATTGGAACTTCCTGGGTCAACAGCGAGTGTGTTTTACCTTTGGGAGCAGACTGGAGAGCAGGGAGCCATGGAAACTGACCAACGCACCACTCAGCCTAAAGAGAGAAAACAAACCAAACGATATTGACCGATATCAGATATACCATTATTTAAATCCAATATTTTTTTAATTTTAAAGCCAATATCTGCAGATACCGATTATGTGCTGATAATATCAAATCAAAGTTATCACAGTTTATCCTGAGGGGGGTATGAATATTTGGGACATTTCAATTCATTCAAAACCACAAATGTGAACCTCATGGTGGCACGTGGTAGGCAGGATTTATCTTCTAGGGACCACGATTGTCTGTACTAAATTTCAGGTAAATCCATTTGCTAGTTCCTGATATATTTCAAGTCTGTAGTGATTGATTGAATTGGATTAAAATGTTTTTGCTTTCATCGTTACCTTCCCAACATGTCCGACAGAATGTCCAGAGCCTCCAACTGAACTGACACGTCTTCCTGTTTCCCCATGGCTCCGATCAGCTGGGACGTAATCTTCTTACACACGCTGGATGTGAGGTTCAAACCTGGCAACACACACACATAAAGACACACATAAACACACACACACACACACACACACACACACACACACACGCACACACAACCCAATTAAGGGGATATGATTTCAGGAGAATATTTGACAAAAGTGGTCGAAAAATTACGCAAGTTATCGTTTGTTATTTGCTTAAAAAAAATCTTTAATTCTCTTTAACATTTAAAGCACTTTTAAAAGCCTCCAAAATCAAAAATGTATAGATTAAAACATGGCTTGACAACTGAATAAAACATTAAATACATGTATAATGCACATTTTTATTTGTATTCAGTAGTATTGAGAATATTTACCTGATGAAGACAGGGGCAGTTCAGCGATCACAGTTTTCAGTCCCATGCTGGATATGTCTCTGAGTTGCTCCTTGTCCGACGTCATGTTAGAACACAGTGTGTCAACCATAGTCTCCACCTGAGACTCCTTCACTTTGCTCACCAGAGGCGCCAGGCTGGAAAACAAACGCACCCACACACCTTACAGTAAATCAGTTCATTCTGGTTTGTATGTTCAAATCACGTCACTTAGGAACAGTATTAGTAAATGTATAATCCGTAAAGCTATAGTGCGTAACTTCTGTCATCGTCCCCCCATGAGGAATTCTGAGTAATAACAACAACACAGTGGGTGCGTCTACATGAGGTAAAGCCTTCTGTGGTCGCTTAATGATTTTATTCCTTCTGCTGTACGTCCAGGTTTTTTCTTAGCAGTAGAATCAACAACTGAAACATTTCTTGGGCTCTTCTTGGGATTTCTCTGAGCTCCTGCACCAGTGTCAGGAGTGGGGGGGGGGGGGGTGGACACCAGTTTGTAAACGCTGCCATACTGAGAAATACAGAGAGAGTTTAGTTGAGCTGATTGTGGGCCTAATCAACTTTGTTTCAACTCGTTTGGCGATGGCTTGAATGTAACCCACATTAATTCATATGGAAAAAGTTACGCAATATAGCTTTAAATAGCCTAACTTTGCCAGAACATGAAGTAACGGTCCGTGTACCATTTAACAGCCAGGTTCTGCACCTCTCCATTCTTGTCTTCCAGTAGTTTCAGCAACATGGTCACCACTTTCCTCTCACTGTCCTCGTCCAGTTTGATGCTGTCCTTCTGTAGCTCCAGCATCAGGTCATTGGTGGCCATGAACCTGGTTACACACACACACACACACACACACACACACACACACACACACACACACACACACACACACACACACACACAAACACACACGTAAACATACACACACACGTAAACATACACACACACGTAAACATACACACACACACGTTAACATACACACACGTAAACACACGTAGATGACAAAACAGAAGCAAAAGGCAAAGGTCAAAATTATGAACTCATTAGGAATAAAATGTACGATTTTGTTGTGATTGTTGTGCTAGGCCTATTATTAAGTTGTTGTTGTGGACTTATAAACTCTCTTATTTTACCACACACACACACACACACACACACACACACACACACACACACACACACACACACACACACACACAATAACAAACACAAGTTAAATCATCAATTAATCAAAGTGACAGGCCATAAGTTATCGTGTTGTTGTGGGCATACAGACCACACACACACACACACACACACACACACACACACACACACACACACACACACACACACACACGCACACACACACGCACGCACACACACATTCTTAACTTTGCTAAAGTAGGCCTGAACTTTAAGTGTGTGATAATATTTGAATACACTTAGGCTACTTACACTTTTAAACGGGACACAAAGTCGTCTGTGTAGTAAAATGACAGTCGCATAACAGAAAGTGTCATCTCACTGTCACACACACACGAGCTTTCTCATTCCTACTCCTTACCTAAAGTCTTTGTCAGTTGATGTCATTTTCTCCAACAAGTTGGAGATGTGGTAAGACACATTCGACATCTTGGTACTTTGGCAGCTGTCAAATCTTAAACAAGTTGATACAGGCCTACGAAAGGCCAAAACAATTATCTGAATAAAGTTTTGGGGGCGACAGATTTAACCCAACAACATGGCGAGGCTGGAGGGGAGGACAGCTAACCGGTGGGGAACTTGACACTTCGGTGGGTTCAGATATAAATAGATGTCGCGGAGAAAGTGTTTGAAAGCTTTATGGCGCCACCGCGTGGAGTAATCTGTAATTAAATGCATTGGATACTTGATTTTGGTCGGTTATAAGAGCGAAAAAGGCAAATATTTGATTGAATTGTCGATTGAAAACCGGAAATGCTACTACTAACAGCGTAATATTTTTTTTGAAGTAACCGTTAAAAAACCGTTAGCCCTGCTCTTACCCAAATATTTGGAAGTAACAACCTTCCCCGTTTGATATAAAGTTATGTTATTCCTCTCCTGTGTTGCTGTATTGTCAGCTTTGTCTCTTATGTCTTTATTTTTTTATTTTAAAATAACTATCAAATTAAAATAAAGGCTATGTATATTATTCAACCGATTGCGATCTAAACGTTTGATAAGTGGAACCTTTGATCTGTTAGCGAAGCATTTGGGATTCATTGTTTAAAATATTCCTTTTTAATGCTGCTTTATATTGTTATTTTTTTAATTCTTTACTTTATTTTGTATTTACAATACTATATAGATTTAATTGTATTCACTATTTATTTATTTATAGAATTTCTATCGAATTCAAAGTATGCGGAACCTTTGCTAAGCGAATGTTGTTTCCACCCGTAGAAAGGGAAGCGGCTCCTGTACTTGTTGCCACGTCGGTGCCACAGTTTTTGGACCCGGTTGATTCATTTCCCAAAAATAAGGATTAAATAATATTCTTGGAGGGTTTCTGTTTCCGCCGCAGTCATGGTGAGTCAAATAACTTCCCATTAAGTCGTCGGGTCAAGCTTATTGCTATTGTTTGTGTTGTTAAACGTTAACCATGAGTTGCTGCTGACGTGCCCAAGTAGCTAGCCTCTTAGCAGACTGGCTAATCCCTGAACTAATATCTTTAGTTCTGTGTCGCTCTTAATGCGGTTTTAATGATTTATTTGTGTATTTCAGGTTTCCGTTATCAACACGGTGGACACCTCCCACGAGGACATGATCGTAAGTATTTATTCTCTTTTCATTTAGCTCAATTACTATTGAAGCTAAAGATTAGCATTAGCTAAAGAGACAGCGGTTCACTTCCACCTGACTGTTTACTTCAAAATAGCTGATTACAAATACAACTGCGCTTATGATGACAGATTACATATGAAAATGTTCTAGCTCAATGTATTTCAGTTACAGTGAGCACTGTATTGAGTCGGATTAAGGTTTACTTTGAGGTTAAAGTTAGGTGGGAATATAGACAAATATTATACATACCATCAGATGTCAATATTGTGATATACGGGCGATGTTTAATTTCCCCGATTGTGCCACATTTATGTAGATTGATGGTAAAGTGTAGGAAACTTACTTTAATCTAACATTACAGCACAGTAGCAGTTGGTTAATAACATAGACACTGTAGATAGGTCGGTGTTATTTTTAACAGTTACTGTATTTTAATTTTTATATGGATACTTAGGGAGGGAGGGAGCATTCTGAATTTATCCCCAAAGGAAAAATTCAGTGGTGCATAATATACAGGAACTCCATGTTGCAATCTTAGATATGATAAGATAATCCCTTATTATTCCCACAGCGGGGATATGTTCTGTATTACAGCAACAGAAGAGAATAATGCAAAAGAATATTGAACAAACAAACCTATAGTTGACTATTTATATAGTTTTAATTTAGTTTTAATTTATTTATTTATGGATACATTGTAACGAGAGAAATCATTTTCTCATAACAGATGTTTTTGCACTTTACAAAGACTGCACTTAATTTTGTTGTACCTGTTACAATAAAGATATTCTATTCTATTCTATTCTATTCTATTATACTCTATTCTATTCTATAATAGAATATGTCATTAAACAAACGGCAAGATATAATGAATAAGAAAACCAAAAATTGTGTTTTGTTTTGATATTTTGTTTTGTTTATTTTATTTATTTACTTATTCATTTATTTGTATTGTTTACATTTATAAAAAATAATAATAAATAGAAAAAAAAAATTGTAGGATGATAATGTGAAAATAACTCACCAGAATATTATATGATCCTACAAAATACACAGTTAAGTGTACTTACTCAGATTGTTTTGTCAATTTTACTTTAATATTGTCAGTCCTGGCTGTTGTAAATATAAAAGTGTTTTGTGTCGTGTGTGTGTGTGTGTTCCAGCACGATGCCCAGATGGATTACTACGGCACTCGACTGGCCACCTGCTCGTCCGATCGCACCGTCAAGATCTTTGACGTGAGAAACGGAGGACAGATTCTAGTGGCCGACCTCAGAGGGTAAGAGACAGACTGGGGATTTACAACCAAAGCAGGGGAATAAAGAGCTTTTTCTACTGTGGACTAAAGCGGGGGGGAAAAACTTCCTTAGTCACTTTAAATTTAGATTAATACGCTCCTGTAACTTCTCTACCAATTATTTTGTCAGGGTGTAAGTTTGGGGAATTATTTAGTATGGCAGGGAAATTGACAGTGTTACAGCTACAAAATAAGACGGTACAGACAGCAGAGTAAAATGCTTAATAAAATAAATGCAAACATGTAAAAAGTTAAATGCTAAAAGTAAGTAACAATGTAAAGAAAAAAACAAAAAGCTGTAAGTTAAATAATTGTATACAGAAGTGAGTGAACCAATAATTAAGTGTAAAAAATGGCATGTTTGCATTATATAAGTTGCTCCATACACAGTCCGTTGAACTAATTGCGTCTGTCTGTGTCTGTGCATGTGTGTAGGCACGAGGGTCCCGTGTGGCAGGTGGCCTGGTCTCACCCGATGTTCGGCAACATTTTGGCTTCGTGTTCGTACGACCGGAAAGTTATAATCTGGAAGGAAGAGAACGGGTCCTGGGACAAGATGCACGAATACACCGGACACGAGTCCTCAGGTCGGTAACTGTGTGTGTGTGTGTGTGTGTGTGTGTGTGTGTGTGTGTGTGTGTGTGTGTGTGTGTGTGTGTGTGTGTGTGTGTGTGTGTGTGTGTGTGTGTGTGTGTGTGTGTGTGTGTGTGTGTGTGTGTGTGTGTGTGTGACTCGTGTATAGAAACGGTTCAAATCAGTGAAAGATGTTTTAATTTTTTTTAATACTTTTAAACTTGAGGCATTTTGTTTATTTTTTTTCTGTGATTTGTTATTGCTGTGTGGTTTTCTACAGCATCATGTAAACTTACACATAAGACAGTACATCTGTTGTTTATAGCTCTATTCTCTCTGTCTCTCCATAGTGAACTCAGTGTGCTGGGGTCCCCATGAATTTGGTCTGATTCTGGCCTGTGGCAGTTCAGACGGAGCCATTTCTCTGCTCACATTCACCGGTGATCAACAGTGGGACGTCAAGAAGATCAGCAACGCACACACTGTGAGTTACACACACACACTCACACACACACACTGTTTACTTATTAGTTTTATTTATAATACAATCATTATTTTGATTTATTAATTAGATATTTGTATCATACTTTGAATTGCGATCAAAAACAAATAAATACAATATAATCTAATAAAGAAAATATTGGGTGAAAAAACTTCCAATAGTGCAGCAATAAAAATATATAAAACATAGTCATAAACAAGTAATATTTTAAATGGTAAATCCCCAATGCTTCGCTAACTGTTCAAATTCATTTTCTATCATCATTATTTTTTTTTGTGTTCCTTAACCCCCTGCTCTTGTCCCTGTAGATCGGCTGTAATGCAGTCAGTTGGGCGCCGGCTGTTGTTCCCGGGAGTTTGATCGACCAGCCGACCGGACAGAAACCAAACTACGTCAAACGCTTCGTCTCCGGAGGCTGCGACAATCTGGTCAAACTCTGGAAGTAAGTCGCTGTTTAATAAATACTTTCTATTTACACTATGGAACTAAATTGATCAGGATCACGTTATAACATGAGAGAGACTTCGCTAGCGGTAAGCCTTCATTGCGATGTAATGTGATAAGTTAAAATGTGATAATACAATATATCGTGATACTGTTTTAGTAATAATAATACACTGCTGTGAAAAATTGTTTAAAAACTTTAAATATTTTTTACACGCCCTTAGTTGTTTGTCATTCAAGTGGAACTGCATTCATTTTACACTATAAAATATTTTTATAAATCTTTGAGTAGTACTACATACTTTGGTTTCTGCTGCATAGAATGTTTAAAAAAAAGTGTAGTAGTCAAATAGTACTCTGTCAGAAAAGTAATTTAGTTTGTATTATAAATGTTCTATCTTGGGGCGCCCTCAGCTCAGTAGGTAGGGCGTCCACCCCTGGGCCGGGCCCAGCAGCAGACCCGGATTCGATTCCCGCCCGCGGTCGTTCTCTGCATGTCACTCCCCTCTCTGCCCCATTTCACCTCTGTCTCTACATACTGTCAAATAAAGCATGAAAAATGCCAAAAAAATATCTTTAAAAAAAAAGAAATGTTCTATCAGCTTTATATGTGTCACAGCCTAACAGTGTGTGATGTGTCTCCCTGTCTACAGAGAGGAGGATGGGCAGTGGAAGGAGGACCAGAAGCTGGAGGCTCACTCTGACTGGGTCAGAGACGTCGGCTGGGCTCCGTCCATCGGTCTGCCCACCAGCACCATCGCCAGCTGCTCTCAGGTCAGTCAGCTGCGGTTTAAAGGGATAATATATACCAACATTTCACAGAAAGCACCTTCTGGTTCCGAGATATAACGATTGTGACAACCAACTCGTGTGACATATAACCCCGTTCTCCCCTACAGTAGCTATATAACAATCTGTGTTTTAATTCAAGTTTTAAACATAAAGCTCTTTAAGAGACCACTCCAAATGTTCAGTGTCTCGTTTCACTATTTATTGGCATAATGTTTGAGTAGAATTAACCTTTTGGTTTTATAATATAAACTACTGACAACATTTCTACCAAATTCCCCAAAAATTGTCATTAAGAGCATTTCCGTTAAGTAATGTAGAGATGAAGATTTAAGAAAAATCCAGACTGGTCTCTTAATTTTGTCCGGGGCTGTACACACACTGGCCACTTTATTAGGTACAGCGGTTCATTTTCTTTTTAACACACCATCACCATCAACCATGCCAGGTTAAAAGTCGCCTAAATCCCCTTTCTTCTCCATTCTGAGGCTCGGTTTTAACTTCAGCACGTTGTCTTGACCACTTCCACATGCCTAAATGCATTGAGTTGCGGCCATGTGATTGGAAGATTAGCTTTTTGTTTTTATAAGCAATTAAACAGGTGTACCTAATAAAGTGACTGGTGACTGTATACAGTATAACAAATTAAATTGTATAGTTTTTTTTTAGTTGTTGTCATTAAAAACATTTCCATTAATTAATGTAAGAATGCCAATTTAAGACATTTTGAGTATAGGTCGACTTAATCTTTTTTTTAATGGCTTTTTAGATAATTTAGATCAAATATTCATATTTTCTTGTAGTTTTCCTCACTGTCTCCTTCCCTCTTCTCTCAGGACGGGCGTGTGTTCATCTGGACGTGTGACGATCCAGCAGGAAACACCTGGACGGCCAAACTGCTCCACAAGTTCCACGATGTCGTTTGGCACGTCAGCTGGTCCATCACCGGCAACATACTGGCTGTTTCTGGAGGAGACAATAAGGTATTCACATATAAAAACTACATATATTTGCTTTTTTTACTGATCTTCATGCCTTTTTATCGCATGTCCAAAATGTCTTAAAAATGCCAAAAAAGCACAAGTGGTTCTAGTCCATTGATTTTGTCTGTGAGTTTCTGTAAAAAGAGACAATAAGGTAGAGGATTAACATAGAAAAACTACACAAACAGCCCCGGGAAAAAATTAAGAGACCTGTCTGGTTTTTTCTTAAATCTTCATCTCTACATTACTTTTGGAAAATGCTCTAAAATGGCAATATTTTTATTGTGAATTTGGTAGAAATATTGTCAGAAGTTTATAGAATAGAATGGAATAAAACCAAAATGTTCATTCTACTCAAACATACATTTATTCACTGTTTGTGTATCGTCTTGTTTCTGTAGGTGACGCTGTGGAAGGAGTCTATGGACGGTCAGTGGGCGTGTATCAGCGACGTCAGCAAAGGACAGGGCGCCGTCTCCACCATCACAGACACACAACAGACCGAGCAGTGACACACACACACACACACACACACACACACACATACACACGCTCACGCTCACACAGACACACACACACACACACACACACACACACACACACACACACACACACACACACACACACACACACACACACACACACACACACACACACACACACACACACACACACACACACACACACACACACACACACACGCACACACGCACACACACACACACACACACACACACACACAATGACCCCGATCTTTAAAGTTAAATGAAGCAGTTTGTCCACGATCAATATTGATATTCACAAACTTTATCAGAAAAAGTAACTATGGAAAATCTCCACAAATTCCAACATGGCTGATAAATACCTGAACATATATTTTCTTTTATCAGATTCACTCCACTGTTCAGTTAAGAGATGTCTCGTCTCGATATACCAACACTCTGTCAAACATGCAGTAGGCTAAACAGCTTTACATCCTTTTCTTCCCATGACACATTGCTCCTGAAACACATTCCACCTCAACCTGCGGAGAAAACTCAACCATTGGCAAGGACGATCCCAACAGCAAGAAGTTTTATATTGAGCTGGAGAAGCCAAAATCATCGGTGCTGTAACAGTTTTAATTTTGTGTCATTTATGGGTCTGTGCTCAGTAAAAGAAATTAGGGAAAAAAATAACAGGACCGACTTGATATCATATTTGAAAAGTTCTCTGTCAACTTGAGCAAGACAATGTATAAATGAGTCCATAAATAGATGATTAATTGTGTGAACTGTTGATGAAGCCCGAGAAGCCAAACCCCATCTGTGCAAATATACAACAGTTTTCAATATATGTCTTTATTTTTTGTTCTAAGTGAAAGAAATCAGCAAAAAATATAATTTACTCTATCAATCTCAGCTAGAAGATTAAGTGATCAGTCCATAAATAAATGATTTATTGTTTAAACTATTGATAAATACACATTGTTTCCCACACATACAAGAGGTTGGTTCTCCATTTGTAAATTCATAACCTGCCTTAATTGAAACACCACTACACTGCTATGGCAACCGGGAGTAATTAAATCAATTAGTCTCCAAGACAACCATGACTGAGGCATAATTGTAAACAGTTTTGTTTTTTTAATGGTGTTTTTCTTTCAGTTCTAAGATCATAAAACACGGAATGTTTTTCATATTTGATGTAATTAAATAAATTTAATGTAAAACGACCTAAATGTCCCGTTTCTTTCTTATTCCTGTAGATTATGATAATAAATACTTAAAAGGTGCTCCAAGGAACTTTCAGCTTTAGTTCATTCTTACATCCCCTTTGGACAAAAGCGGTGGTGTTTTTACTACGCCAACTGTAACGCCTTGTTTCCACATACGTATGTCACTCGTGTCCGTTTTACGGATGGTTATTCTCCTCCGCTTTCGGCTAAAATCCTTCATATCTCTGTCTGTCAGTCATAGAAACCTATTTTGGTGTCTAGTTGTAGGTTTTCAAGGCCATAGATTCAAATAAATACTGTTTAGAGACACTTTGAATAATATTTACATGTGTACGTTACACCATAGGGGAGAACGGGGTTATATGTCTCACGGGTTGGTTGTCACATTCATTATATCTCGGCACCAGAATGCGCTGTCTCTGAAATTTTGGTATGGAAATGTCCAGAAATTGGGATCAGAGGTCACCTACATAGTCTTCCTTGGAGTTAGACAGCTGAATTTGAGGTGAGACGACTGTTTGTGTTTTTCATGTCAAATTGAAAATATTTAGCTCCTCAGTATTTTTCTTCTAGGCTTTTACACAATGGGTTAATAACAAAACACTTGTTACCCTTAAAAAGTGTGAAGGGAAAGCTATAGTTTAGATTGTTGTTAGCTAGCTAACTAGTTGTTAGATGGTTGTTAGCCTTGATGCCAGCAAGAAATTCCAGGGTTGGTCGTCACATTTTCTTTGGGGTTGGTTGTCACATGTTATCAACAGGCTGCAGCCAGGAAAGGAACCCAAAAACAAAAGAAAATGTCAAGCTGTATCCACACTGACAAAAAAGTGCTCTCCAATTGGTTGCATCTCTGTTCTTATAAATCACTTCATTTAGTTTTTATTAATTATAATTATTCATAATGTCAATATGTATAATAACACGATATGTTCATCAATAATCATATGAGAAATTATCAACACAAATTTGCCTATTAACGCCACTTTAAGCCAAAGTCGTCTTCATGAAACAATGTAAATATATTTCTCTAAACAGTATTTATTTAATCTATGACTTTGAAAACCTACAACTAGACACCAAAAATAGGTTTCTATGACCCACAGACCCAGAGATATGAAGGTTTTTAGCCAAGGGTGCAATATGGTGGCCATTTTGGAAAATGGCCGCCAAGTGACGAGCGACGCGACAGCCATTTCAATGACTGTTTGACACTGCCTATGTGTAGGCTACATGTGTTTCTGTGTCCCACTTTCATAGACAGGTAACATTTAATCATGCATGAGCAAATATCTGCTTCCTACAGGCACATACTTGTAATACATTTCTGAAAAAAAGGAAAATTCTCCATTAGGACCAAGTGACTTTTCATTTATTTTTGTATACAGTAAAGCCCATTCAAAGTTCCTTACACAGAAGGAGAATGCAAAGCCACATTAATACAAGAAACACAGTACAGCTGGCCATAAACAGTTTGGAGTGTGCTATTGGGACAAACTTTAACTCATTTATTTCATCCTAACTTGGCTCCTTGAACTTGCCTCTTGCTTATATATCTGTCTCATCAGCGGTTGTTTTCACTGGGAGGCTCAGTCCATGTGATGTAACTTCTGCTGCTGTGGATTGTGGGTCAGAACCTTTACACCACAGGACTAGAAGTTGTCTCCCTCCTACAGACGACACAGAGACACTGAGGAGTCATACCAGACTGTAAACCCAGGGTAAAGAGGTTCAGTGAATGTGGTGTTGAAGGTGTGGAGGTGGAACAGAGAGTCAGAGGAGACTCTGTAGAAGGACAGAGAGCCAGCAGGACAGTCCACATACACTGCTACTCTGCTAGAGACAGAGGAGGAGGAGCGGATGGATGTTCTTATGTTATTGTGACGGACAGAGTAATGACCAAGATCAGAGCAGATCAGACTCCAGGAATGATCATCCCCTCCAAACCTTCTGTCTGTATCGACTCCTTTCCTTCTGATTCCTCTGTAACTTACTGATATATTAACATCTCCACTCCACTCTACTACCCAGTAACCGTGACCAGTCAGCCCATTACTACACAACAGCTGAGGATAGAAGTCAAATCTCTCTGGATGATTAGGATACGGCTGCTCCTCCACCCATGTCACCTTCCTGTTGTTGTGAGACAGTTTGAGCCATCTGCTTACTGTGTTTGTGTCCAGTGTGAGTTCACAGGCCCCTGATGGAGAGAAAAAGACACAACACAGCAGCAGTTTATCATTAGACACCTGAAGGGTTTATATTCTGTTTGTGTCCTGATGTTCATTTCTATAAAGTTTAGTGATGACACATTTTGTCTGTGGTGTAAAGAAAACCTGTAAACCATACTCGAGTAAGAGTAGAGATACTACAGACCTATTACTAGGGATGGAAATTGATAAGAATTTAACGATTCCGATTCCGGTTCCGATTCTGCTTATTGATCCGATTCCTTATCAATTCTCTTATCGATTCTCATTGGGTGAGAGAATAAGTACGAATGAGTTTTTTTGTATTATCTCTCTTTAATATCTCATCAGAGGTGTGTCTAGTGTGTGCCTTGAAAGATTATCAAGAGTAGGCTACTTTAGGATTAGGAAATTGTCAATTTTCACATTAATTGGTCCAGACAAAAAAAAGCCTTTCATTTTAAGCCCAAATGCCATTATGTGCCCTAAAAACTAAAACACGGACTGAAAACAGTCAAGGAAGAGCTTGTGCCTTTTCGAATATTAACAGTGCTCATTTGCACTTGAAACAAAATTCAACTGACATAATAAATACAAACAAGTCTTTTGAAAAGATAAGATTAACTATCAACTTTGGCAAATTAACCATTTTATGCAGAAAAATCATCATGTTTGCCCTCTCAGGAAGGATACGAGATATTTAATGTATGTTAAGTGTTATTATATCATGATTGCGTGCGCCCTTACTCTGAAAGGGCAACGTGATGATGTCACTACGTTCAAGTGAGGGAACCCTTTCTTTATAGGTCCGTGGAAGGAACGCCTCAGGTCAAACTGTGTCACGTTGTACGTTGTTGTTGAACTGAATGCACAGTAGTCAGTCATGTAGGTTATTCAAGAAGAGAATAAATACGCCAGAAAGGCTAAAAGACAATGTATCGCTTTGCTTAGTGACGAGGAGTCACCGCTCCATCTTAGCTTTACAATGTACGCTGTTCATATGTGCAGCGCGGTGTTTATTATTAATATAATGGCCCGTCATCAGACACACGTAGCGAATGGTTTTATACACATCGATTCCATCAAGTAATCCAAGGCAGAGCTTTTTGTATGGGCAGGGATCGTTATTTTAAGTGTCTTACTGTCTTTATAAAGTGTCTTGTTAAACGTTTTCTTATCACCGGACCGCCGAGTCCCGCTGTGTGTTGTTTTGGGTTCGTCCCCACCGCCGTGCATAAAGGCAGCAATAACAGCTGATGAACGAGATTTAACAGCGCTCAATAAATCCTTTTTGCTTTGCTTTATGCTGCTCTCGCCTTTTTATGTATCTCCCTCTTTTATCAGCCCACACCTAGGCCTACACACACGTTCATTCTCATACATTTTATGTTCAAATCCAAGTGATGGGCATTTCTGGTGCAGACTAGTAGACTAAGGCAGCGGAGCGGACGTTTAAATGTTTAACCGTCAGGATCGCCTGCGCTCGTGCTTGTGCGCGTGTTGTTTGACGAAATGGAAACTTTACAATTGTTGCAAGTGGCCATATTGTCGCCTTTTTGCTTGAATTACAACCAAACGTTAGAGCACTTCTGCCTCGACGCCATGTTTGCTGCGTTCTGAACCAAAACAAAGCAGCGCGAGTGTCAAGTCATGACGCATTTGCAACGAGCGGAACCGTTAAGCAGAAATGTTAAGCAGGCATGTTAATGATTCCAAGGAATTGGTTCACTAGGCACCGGTTCTGAACAAGAACCGGTTCTCGATTCCCATCCCTACCTATTAAAGAACCACTTGAGTAAAGTAAAAAAGGATCTGATTTTAAAAGTATAAGTATGTGTAAGTATAATGAGGAAAATGTACCTAAAGTATTAAAGTCAAAGTGACTGTCCTACTATCATACTGTATATTAGATTATTATTATATCATGCATTTAAAAGCACTATTTGTAGCTGGGAATAATCTGCAAAGACATTTTATTTTCATTGTGAATTTAAGTTTTTATTATTTATTTGTATTTAAAGAATTATTGTTTCCCTGGTAAAAAGTAAAATGATGAAAAGGAAAAGCGGCAGATTTCCAATTTGGGAAACATGACATTCCATTTGTATTGAAAATACTGTTATCAAAATAAATTATTTTTTGTCAAAATGCTCAAGTAAAGTACAAGTGCATAAAACGTGTACCTAAAAACATTTATTAGTTATAAAACACGTCTGCGTTTTGTCTCCATCAGTCAAACTGAATCCACACTTACACTTCCTCACACCAGGTGTTAACCTCTGCTCTCCACCGTGGTCCACCCTGGAGGAAAAAAACACAGTCAGAATGATTTTCTATCAACATGAGTCCTAACTGCTGTTCAACATGAAGCAGTGTTCCTCAGTGTGTCAGTGTGACAGAGAAACAGACTGAAACTCCTCATCTGTCTCCATCATTCTCTCACTGCTACCACAAGAAGAATATAATTTATATTTATTAGAGCTGACAACTCTGTGTATTATGAAAAAAGAAATCGAAACTGGCCTTGTGCCCGGATGGAATGACTAAGGGGGCTGTTAAAAATGTCTAGGGGGTGACATTTTAACATCCCCCTTAGTCAGGGCTGTACAGTGCAACAGTTTTGATCGCATTTGCTACTGAAATTGATCACGTGCGATGATGAATACGAATCCATTCGCACTCTTGCGACAGCTTGCTAATGAGGAGAGGCTGTCTTTGAAACACAGAGGAGAGATGCACAACACTGCTTAGAGGGCTCTACATTAACACTGCGGGTAAATGAGTCTTAGGCGAGTAAGAGTCCACCCTCCACTTTGGTTGGTGAAAGATGTGTGTCCTCGGGATCTGTGCTCGTGCAGCGATTCTAGGTATAAAAACTTCACGGCTTCAACGGCAATTACCGGAAGGAGACGGCACATTACCGCAGTTAAGTTAGCGTGTGTACAAACAGAACTAGCCAAACGTGAGTTGACTTTTATTTTGAAGCCGGTAAGAACAGGAAGTTAGCGCTTTTTTCTAGCTTGAAAGGCAACTCCTTCAGCTGCAGAGAGCAGTCAACAGTAGCCTAGTCTATTTAAACAAAGTTTTAAATAAGCCACTGAAAAGCTACTGCCAACACATTCACAACAACCTATTTAATTTATCCTAAATTGTACTAATATGTATACTTATTTATTTAATAGGCTATGTTTAATGTTTTAAAGTTTGGTTTTAATTAACAGAAGGACATTATAATAATAATTCTGAATCAGCAAAAAATTGCAATTGGCAGGTTAGATTCTTTTGTCTAAATTGCAATCAGTGCACCCCTATTAATTTTTCCATAATTATTACTGCACACACTAGGATATCATATTAATTGTGAATCTCAAATGAGACCAGGATGACATGCTCAAAGGTAATTAGAGCAAAATGCAAGGGTTAAGGTTATGCAAGTTTTCAATCATAGCCTACTTTGTGTGCTACCAAATTTATTTTTGTGCTACTGAATTTGTTTGCTTGCTAGCACCAGTGCTACCACCTAAAAAAATAAGCGTACAGCCCTGCCCTTAGTCATTCCCCGACCTTCAGGATTCAGGAGTGGAGCGTTTGTCTGTTGGAC
The DNA here is from genome assembly GCF_949987685.1 of Ammodytes marinus. Classification (NCBI taxonomy): domain Eukaryota; kingdom Metazoa; phylum Chordata; class Actinopteri; order Uranoscopiformes; family Ammodytidae; genus Ammodytes; species Ammodytes marinus. The sequence goes on along the minus strand of NC_137233.1, from coordinate 2,184,369 downwards.
TGAAGAGTCCACACTATAAACTGGAAACACTCAGGTCAGAATTCATCTGTTTGTTTAACAGTTGCTCTTTCAAATCCTGCTCATCCACCTCCTAGCATCTTCCAACCTTAGACTTTCCATCCTGGCACAAGGCCTGAAATCCTCCTCTGTACTGAATTGAGAAATCGATTATGAATCAAGAATTGATTTTGAATCAAATTGTGGGATTCCTAAATATTCACACTCCTAATTACCGCACCTTTGTCCTTACACCACTCTCAGAAGCATTTTACTCCCCATTTAGATTGATTCATGGTTTTATTGTTTTCCTGTCACGGTTATGAACCAATCAAATCGCTTGATTTGAGCTACCAGTTTTATAAGAGAAGACACATGTCCTTCTTCATGATGGACCAGAGGGGAAGGACACCAGCAGTGTGTGAGCTCTTGTTGTCTGTCCATACCTGAGAGTGTCCAGTCTCCAGTCTGGATCCTCCGACAGCAGCTTCACTCCTGAGTCTCCAGGATGGTTGTAGCTCAAGTCCAGCTCTCTCATATGGGAGGGGTTGAATTTCAGAGCTGAGGCCAAATACTTACAACCTTCTGTTGTGACCAGACAGCCTGACAGACTGGAATTAGAAAAATATCAAGAATTCAGTATTTTAGAAAATCATGTCAGTGCGAAAATCCTACAGATGTTGACCTGATGCTAGAAGGTGGATGAGCAGTATTTCAAAGATCAACTGTTAAACAAACAGATGAATTCTGACCTGAGTGTTTCCAGTTTACAGTGTGGACTCTTCAGTCCAACGGACAGACGCTTCACTCCTGAATCCTGCAGGGCGTTGTTACTCAGGTCCAGCTCTCGCAGACTAGAGGACTGGGAGCTGAGAACTGAGGACAGAGCTTCACAGCTTATCTCTGAGAGTTTACAGCCACTCAGCCTGGAGGGGAATTTATAGAAAAAAATACACAATTGTTTATAATTTAAGAAATTAAGCACTATTGAGTTTGACTAGGAATGTGGATTGTAACCTTTTATTAATATTAAAGTTATTCTCCGCTAGATTTTCATCTAGTTAGCTGCCTGTTAAGTTCAAACATTAGTGATTTTTTGGTTTTGAAAAAGCAGAGCCATGTGATTCATGTAACTGGGTTTTAACAGCCATCCTTCCTGTTAACAGGTTTCATGTGTCCACCTACAGAGCTTTGTTGGAGGCTTTGACCACTGGCAGCAGCCTCAGAAGAGCCTCCTCTGAAGCAGAGTATTTCTTCAGGTCAAACACGTCCAGATCTTCTTCTGATGACAGTAAGATGAAGACCAGAGCTGACCACTGAGCAGGAGACAGTTTATCTGAGGAGAGACTTCCTGATCTCAGGGACTGTTGGATCTGCTCCACTAGAGAATGATCATTCAGTTCATTCAGACAGTGGAACAGATTGATGCTTTTCTCTGAAGAGATATCCTCACTGATCTTATTCTTGATGTACTCAACTGTTTTCTTGGTATCTGTTTCCTTGTTGGTGTCCGAGCTACTTCCTGTCTGTGTCAGCAGACCTCTTAGGAGATTCTGATTGGTCTGCAGTGAAAGACCCAGGAGGAAGCGGAGGAACAAGTCCAGGTGTCCATTTGGACTCTGTAAGGCCTTGTCCACAGCACTCTGGTGGAGATGTTTTGGAATAGCTTTGCCTCTGGAGACTTTAGACCTTTGTTCTTCTGACATCAGATTGACTCCATAGTTGATGAATGTCAGATGGACATGAAGAGCAGCCAGAAACTCCTGAACGCTCAGATGGACGAAGCAGAACACCTTGTCCTGGTACAGTCCTTTCTCTTCTCTAAAGATCTGTGTGAACACTCCTGAGTACACTGAGGCTGCTGTGATATCGATGCCACACTCTGTCAGGTCTGATTCATAGAAGATCAGGTTTCCTTTCTGCAGCTGCTCAAAAGCCAGTTTTCCCAGAGACTCAATCATCTTCCTGCTCTCTGGACTCCAGTGTGGATCTGTCGCAGCTCCTCCATCATACTTGGTGTTCTTCAGTTTGGCCTGAACCACCAGGAAGTGGATGTACATCTCAGTCAGGGTCTTGGGAAGCTCTCCTCCCTCTCCAGTCTTCAACACATCCTCCAGAACTGTAGCTGTGATCCAGCAGAAGACTGGGATGTGGCACATGATGTGGAGGCTTCGTGATGCCTTGATGTGGGAGATGATTCTGCTGGCCTGCTCCTCATCTCTGAATCTCTTCCCGAAGTATTCCTCCTTCTGTGGGTCAGTGAACCCTCTGACCTCTGTCACCATGCCAACACAGTCAGGAGGGATCTGATTGGCTGCTGCAGGTCGTGTGGTTATCCAGAGGCGAGCAGAGGGAAGCAGTTTCCCCCTGATGAGGTTTGTCAGCAGCACATCCACTGAGGTGGACTCTGTGACATCAGTCAGTATCTCATTGTTGTGGAAGTCCAGAGGAAGTCGACACTCATCCAGACCGTCAAAGATGAACACAACGTGGAACTCTTCAAAGCTGCAGATTCCTGCTGCTTTGGTTTCAGTGAAAAAGTGATGAACAAGTTCCACCAAGCTGAACTTTTTCCCTTCCTGCACATTCAGCTCTCTGAACGTGAATGGAAATGTGAACTGTATGTCCTGGTTGGTTTTGTCTTCAGCCCAGTCCAGAGTGAACTTCTGTGTTAAGACTGTTTTCCCAATGCCAGCCACTCCCTTTGTCATCACTGTTCTTGGTTCATCTCTTCCAGGTAAGGCTTTAAAGATGTCTTCTTGTCTGATGGTTGTTTCTGGTCTGTGTGGTTTCCAGGATGCTGTTTCAATCTGTCTGACCTCATGTTCATCATTGACCTCTCCAGTCCCTCCCTCTGTGATGTAGAGCTCTGTGTAGATCTGATTCAGAAGGGTTGGGTTTCCTGCTTTAGCGATCCCCTCAAACACACACTGGAACTTCTTCTTCAGGTTTGACTTTAGTTCACGCTGACAAACTCCAGAATTACTTCCTGAATTAAAACAATAGAAATTATATCAATGAGTAATTATAATTTAAAATGCAAATATGAATGCAGACACCCATTTTCCCTTTAATCTCTTGAGACTTTAATACATTTCACTTACTGCTCCACAGGCTGTCAGCCAGGTCCTCCTGAAGCTGCAACAGAATATTAAATGAAACATCAGAAACATGATGGACAGGCTGACAGTCCAAGTAAAACATGGAAGTTATTGTGAACAGAACAGATGGAAAGTAGTTGTTGTTCATGTACAGACCATGAATGTGGAGTCCAGGTGTGTTTGTTGCTGCTGGGCAGACCGACCACTGGGAACTTCTGAGACCTCCTGGTCCAACATGCTGTCGGAATACAGATTAATTATTAGATTTATTTTAATTTAGATAATTTTTGGTCATTTCTTCACGCATTATTCTACAGAGTGGAGAGACAGACATGAAATGGGGATAGGGAGAGGAGTGACATGCAGATAAAGACCCTGGTTGAAATTGAACCCCAGTTGAGCCACAATGGGGGGGGGGGGGGGGGGGGGTGGGGGAGCTCTAAGCACTGCACCATGGCACAATTACAGGAAATGTAAGGGCTCACCAAGAAAAACCCACAGAGAGGGAAAATCCCCTTTTAATCTTCAGGCACAGAAGCTGATGGAGACAGTTAAAGGATCAAGGTAAGGATGATAACTTATCTGTAATACATGCGATGCCCCACGCTCTAATCAGAACTAATGTGATTCTCCCATCAAGAGAGAGATGGATAGTAACAGACACAAACAGTTACATTCTGACCTCTGATCAGCAGACTGGGCTCCATCTCTGAAGTTAATAGGTTTACCCATAGACCAGTCACTCTTGAAGGACACACAACTGGGTCCAGGTCCAGGAGAGTCTGGTTTGTTATGTTGGATCCTGATGGAATCACAACAATGTTAAATGCTTCTGAATATTATTGTTTGACTTTTGAATGTTTAAATACTGTAAACGAGGGGGTTTAAAGCACATCGTATATGTAAAAAAGATATTTGCAAACCTAAAGATTTAGGAGGGCTGGCCTTACCCTTCTGCCAGCACTATTATTGGGCAGCCAATGCCCGTGCACTCATCTACTGGCAGGACGCATATCCTGATAACTTAAGGATCTCCTATTTATGGTCTTAATTTCTCATTAATGACTCCTATAGAGCAACCTGACACGAATCACATCACAAAAAACTATGTAGATTTTCGGGAAGCTCTTCCTCTCATCTGGGCGCTTTCAGCATTACCATTGTAGGGGGTCAAACCTATGGACAACTCTGGACTGCCACCGTGCGGCCAAAACACTGCGGTGCACCCTTACCTCGGCAGGTGGGCGTGTTTAAGCCCAGCCGTAAAGCCCAGCCGTAAAGCCGGTAGCAGCCTGCAACCCCGGATGAACACCGGAAACCCCGGTATCTTTAAAAGGACTCGCGAGCTGCTGCTTCCCCCTCTCTGGTATCGGCTCGCTACCGATCAGTATAGGGACAACCCGTTTGTACAAATCAAAGGACCCTCTTCGATCCTGAAACCACCAACCACGTTGTTTTACCAAAAGCTTTCGTTTACGGCTGTGACAAACTTCAAAGCAACAAAGTGAGTTGGAAAACTGTTCCGTTGGAACGACAAGAAGAATAGGCCTACCTCGTTTACAGGCAGTTTAACAGAGAAACTAGCCTTCGTCTGGACCCGGACCTCAGCCGATCGACTTGGTCCTTGATCGCCGTCCTTCGCCCAGCCTCCGCTGTGCCCTTTGCCTCTTTTCTGCGATCTGAAGACCGCCAGGAAAACTCACTAGCTCCCTGTCCCTGACCGCCACGGTCCCGAGCCTGGATCGCCGTCTCGCTGCCTCAAGGACACGACGGGCCTACCCGCCGCAACGAAGACGAGCAGAGAACACTTAAATGTTCACCAAGTGAGATTTTGCATTTATTTTACCTGGGCAGATGTTTTAGTTATTAGTACTTGTTAAAGTGTTGTTGAACAATACTGTTTATTTTCGAGTTGGTGTTTGCTATTTCTGATTGGCTTTGTGTTTCACTCAGCGAGTGGAAAGCAGTGTGGTTTTATTCTGCTGTGTGTTTTAAAACTTCACATTTTCCTTTTCCCTCCCCGCGCTCAATCGCGGTCTTTCCTCCTCTTCCTCTCTTCCTCTCCTACACACACACACACACACACACACACACACACACACACACACACACACACACACACACACACACACACACACACACACACACACACACACACACACACACACACACACACACACACACACACACACACCTTTTTGTAGGCTTGATCAGATATGATTGTGTAAAGATCGGCGGTAGTACCCATTCAAAGCGCAGATGATTTTCAAATCTTCCCGCGTGAGTCCTACCTCCCACCTTCTTCATGCCCCTTTGTTCTGAATCAGACGCCATTTGAGTGCTTGTGGTAGTTACTTCCCCTATCGGTAGGAAGTAGGAAAACCTAGCCTACCCCAATGCCATTTTGGGGCCCTACGCTCCTCCCCGTACCATTGGTGAAGTTTAATCTACACGCCCACTAGTCTCACTGAACGACTCCCTAGCGCCCCCGTGCGTTTGACTCAGCCATAGACACAAGTCACGTGGGAACTCTTTCCCCCCTCCTTTTCCCTACTCCTCCTCGACACACCCACTCACACACACACACACACACTCACTCACACACACTCACTCACTCACACACACACATACACTCACTCCCTCACTCACACACACACACACACACACACACACACACACATACTGGTACATGGCCGCACAGTCAACAATGTTCTAGACGTTTCTTTATTGAGTTTTGGTTAAACCTGCAGTGTGTAGAATTTTGGGTTTTATTTCCTAGCAGATTTTGTAGAAAGTAATTATAATATCCATGAGTACATTTAATTTAGTGCATAATAGCTGAAAAAAATGTTTTGAATTATTTTTTTCTCCCTCAGAAAGGGTCTCATATATGTCCATATTTCTTCATATTTTGGACCAAGGCCTGGTGCCGCCATCTTGAAAGTGTCATAGTTGGAATGTCATCAGGTGCATTGTTTAAAATGTAGAATTGTTCTTGTCCTTGAAGGCCACTGTAGCTTCTGTTATTATTCTAAAGGTTTGGGGTTACCCAGGGAGCGTTGCATTCTAGAACTTTGTAGAACTTTCTTGATGATGTCATATTACACACTGCACCTTTAAGTGTATTTTGCTTTATGCTTGTATAAAACGGATGTTACCTTAAGTTTCATTGTGTTTAAAAATAAATGTTCTTATATTGTAACCAGAAGTGTTTGTGATTTATTTGTGTGGATATTTACTGGAAAATCAGCAACTAACAAGTCAAGAATTATGTAGCCTTCAGTGTTATGGTCATATTACCAAATTTATAATAGTAATTATTGGATTACATTATTCTATGGAAATGACTATTGAGACTAGGCAGAGGTCTTGTTACTATTAAGGACTTGTACACTGATAATGTATTCTGTTCATTTGCTCAGCTGAGGGATAGATCGACATTGCAGCCATCTATTTTTTTCAGATACCTACAAATAAGGAGCTATGTCTGGGGTAACATTTTGAATTTTGCAATTCATAATCTCCCTGTTGAACTCCACTCCTTACTGATAACTAAACCTGATACCAAATAAGTAGTCTATAGGTTTGTAAACTTGTTTAAACTCAGGAGAGATGGATAGTGACAGACAGAAACATTTACATTCTGACCTCTGATCAGACTGGGCTCCACCTTTGAAGTTAATAGGTTTACCCATAGACCGGTCACTCTTGAAGGACACACAGCTGGGTCCAGGTCCAGGAGAGTCTGGTTGGTCATGTTGGAACCTGATGGAATCACAACAATGTAAAATGCTTCTAAAAATTATTGTTTGATCTTTGAATGTTTTAAAGACTGAAAACAACAAACTGTGAAATAAATAATTACTGTTGTCCAACTTTGAACCTTATAGGTTCTCCCATAGACCAGTCACTCTTGATGGACACACAGCTGGGTCCAGGTCCAGGTCTGTTCAACACAAAACACACACACACACACACACACACACACACACACACACACACACACACACACACACACACACACACACACACACACACACACACACACACACACACACACACACACACACACACACACACACACACACACACACACAGCTTTGAGTGTGAATAATGATGGTGCAGTGATTTGAGTCATGGACAGTTAGAGATCCTCATGTCACCTCTGAGCTTTGGTCTGGCCGTCATGTTCCCCACACAGAGTGGTTTTAGAGGGAGGGACTCCCTCCTCTGTGTCCTCACTCTGATCCATAGCAGAGCCCACACCTTCACACAAACACAACAACATGTTCATTCATTACAACAAGCTTTACATCACAGGACACATTAGTTCACTGTCACTAACAGACACAAACATTCAGGGCTGAAACCTGGTTGGACCCTAAACTGGATCTGATGACCCTGGAATGTGTTACACAGCTGCCAGATTCACCATCAACACAGTTTATATCATGCAGGGCTGTACGCTTATTTTTTTAGGTGGTAGCACTGGTGCTAGCAAGCAAAAAAATTCAGTAGCACAAAAATAAATTTGGTAGCACACAAAGTAGGCTATGATTGAAAACTTGCATAACCTTAACCCTTGCATTTTGCTCTAATTACCTTTGAGCATGTCATCCTGGTCTCATTTGAGATTCACAATTACTATGATATCCTAGTGTGTGCAGTAATAATTGTAGAAAAATGAATAGGGGAGCACTGATTCAACAATTTAGAAAAAAGAATCTAACCTGCCAATTGCAATTTTTTGCTGATTCAGAATTATTATTATAATGTCCTTCTGTTAATTAAAACCAAACTTTAAAACATTAAACATAGCCTATTAAATAAATAAGTATACATATTGGTACAATTTAGGATAAATTAAATAGGTTGTTGTGAATGTGTTGGGAGTAGCTTTTCAGTGGCTTATTTAAAACTTTGTTTAAATAGACTAGGCTACTGTTGACTGCTCTCTGCAGCTGAAGGAGTTGCCTTTCAAGCTAGAAAAAAGCGCTAACTTCCTGTTCTTACCGGCTTCAAAATAAAAGTCAACTCACGTTTGGCTAGTAAGAGGCTTTTAATGTGAAGGCGCACAGGAAATGTTCTGTTTGTACACGCGCTAATTTAACTGTGGTAATGTGCCGTCTCCTTCCGGTAATTGCCGTTGAAGCAGTGAAGTTTTTATACCTAGAATCGCTGCACGAGCACAGATCCCGAGCACACACATCTTTCACCAGCCAAAGTGGAGGGTGGACTCTTACTCGCCTAAGACTCATTTACCCGCAGTGTTAATGTAGAGCCCTCTAAGCAGTGTTGTGCATCTCTCCTCTGTGTTTCAAAGACAGCCTCTCCTCATGATCAACCTGTCGCAAGAGTGCGAATGGATTCGTATTCATCATCGACACACACACACACACACACACACACACACACGCACATGTCAACTGCACACACACACACACACACACACACACACACACGGTTCTCAGCTAAAACCACACCTACATTATATTTGTTGAATACATTCATTCCAGTGCCTGGCAGGCCTATAAAACGCAACAGGGAAAAAAAACTATGAAGTGAAAAGTAATGGGAAAACGTTGCATCTGGTGGTGCTCATCCCCTCAAACATGTATTGAATGGAAATAACAATTTTCTGTGTGTTTTTTCAAGAAACAGTGACATCATTTAATCAACTGCATTTAAAGGGTGTTAGTCTGCAAAACAATTGAATATTTGCAGGTTTTGAACAGGACAGAAGTTGAGTGAAATATTTCACCAAAAAAGTGGAATTAAATATTAATCCATAACATGTCTATACTTGTTTCACCACCAATAAATGACAAGCATTTCATGAGAAAAGTTCAGCAATAAAAGCAGCTCAGCCAAGTTGATTCAAGGTGTGGGACCAGTTCAGACACGTCCTGAATATTTCACTGATGATGTGAGCTCAGATTACAATCAAACTGCTGTTGATTCTACTGAACAAACTAACAATATTACACGGGAATGTTTTCTAAAGTCATTGTGCCTTAACCCGAAGAGAAACTCTACAGCATATCACAAATAGATATTAAGAAACAGCCAATCAGCATCAGGAAACATTTCTACCGTCCAGTTAAACAGCGACACAGCACAATGTGATCAAAGTGATCCTGATGATCAGACATTTACAGGTTTCTCTGGGAGGATTCTCACCTGCTGAACTGACTTCAGGTCGACTTACAGACACTTTCCACCTTCATGTGTGGAGGAAACACTGGGAGAGAAGCCGCTGCTCATTTCATCCTGCTCAGTCCTGGTGTGTGTGTGATCTGAGGACGCCGTCACACCCTCATAACTTAACAGTCAAAGTCTAAAAAAACACCAATAGTCACGTGATAACCTGTTCAACAAGTGCCGAATGTCTCATGTCTGTCTCCGCCTCCTCTCCTTTACCTGCCTGAGTCTAATGTTGATCCATTGTACCTGTGTCTAAGATATGTGTTTATATTGTTTATGATCCGTTTCAAAATTATTTCATGATTAAAAAAGAGTTTTCCATTTGGTCTTGACATTGTGTGGCACCTTTCCTCCATAGAATTACATCTTTACAGAAACTCAGTCAGTGTGTTGTAGTTCCAGTATCCGTCCACTAGATTAAAAACAATAATCACTACATTTAAAGAGTCATATGTGTTTACTATTGGGAAATTATTTAATGAAGTATATAATATAACGTTTTCAAAGAAAGATCATTTTGACTCATGTTCAACATCAAAGGGTTAAAAAAACAGAATTAAATGATAGACTTATTTAACAAAAACCAAAAGTGTAGAAAAACAGTAAATCTTCAGTGATATCTTGTTGGTTTGGTGTCTGGGGCGTAAGCAGCTGTTTCTGCCACTTCAGCTGCGTTCAGCTCAGATAGAAAACTCATAGTTCACACCTGGACTCCTTTCACTGCTTCAAGTCATTCTGGTGCATTCTTCTATTATTCCTCCTCATTGTCCTACAGCTGTTCTCTAATATAATGTGTTTTTGCAGCATTCTTTGGGATTTTTTTCGTTCTTTGGGTGTTTTTTGCTCCGTTTCTTTGGCCGTTATTTGGACGATTGAGTGGTTTTCCTTTTACAAAAAGAGCGGGAAAAAACTGATAATGGCAACAAAAGAGTGACTAAAGAGTATTGCTAAAATAAGACATCACAAATAAAAGTACAACAATTGTCAGTTTGGGCTGTTTTTGGGTGCCTTTTTGGGGACTCTTTTTGGGGAGTTCTTTTTGACCAAAAAATCTTTAAAAATTGTAAATAATGCATCAAAATGGGACAAATGTATGTGTTCTAATATTGTGCAAGATATTTTCTATGTATTTTGCGACTCTCTTTGCTATGCTTTTCTCATTGTCCTTCAACTGTTCTCTAATATAATGGGTTTTTTTGCAGTGTTTTTGGGGTGGTTTATGGGGCGATTGGATGTTTTTTCGGCAAAAAGAGCGTGAAAAAGGGGACAAAAAAATTACAATAAAGGCGACAAAAGATGTGGTTAACAAAAATGACATCACAATTGAATATAAAAACATTGTCCGATTGGGGTGTTTTTTGGTGCCTTTTTGGAGCCTTTTTTAGTTCTTTTGACGAAAAAGCATCACAAGAAGCGTAAATAATGCATCAAAACCAAAATATATATATTAATATTAAAAAAGAGATACATGCTGCAGTTGGCCATAAAAAGTATTTAGTTTGCATGCAGTATGCTCCAATTTGTACAGTTATACTTCATCATAACAGCACGCCTTGAACTTGCCTCTTAGATTGATTAGATTCACTTTGTCATAACACAATAACAAGTTACAATGCAACAACATGTAGGTGGGTCTAACCAGAGTGCAAACATCGGTTTTATGCAATATGTGTCAATTTAAATATGTACAGTATTTATGTTCTATACAGCGAATCATTAATTACAACAGTAATACATCATTTAACAGTAAAGTAAAGTCCAAGTAGTGCAAATAGAAAGTGCATGCGCAGTAGGGAATAGGCAGTATGAGATAGAGATGGGTATCTTGTAAGCAGTCTAACTGCTGAGGGGAAGAAGCTGTTTTTAGTCGTTTGTTTTTCCTGGGAGGCTGCGGTAGTGTGCCCCAGAGTGGGTACCACGTTGGAGGATGATCAGTCCATGGTTGGGGTGAGAGGTTGATGATGTTACCTGGCTTTCATAGGCACCTCTTCTCATATATTGAGGTTATGGTAGGGAGTGTTGTCTTGGTGATGCGTTGGGCGATCTTCACCACCCTCTGCAGTGATTTTAAGTCCTTGATGTTTCCGTACCAGACTGTGATGCAGGTGGTGAGGATGCTCTCGATGGAACAGCGGTAAAATTTCAACAGCGCTTTGGGAGGATAGATGGATTTGAGCCAGTTTCCTGAGGAAGATGATTCGTTTGTGGGCCTTCTTGAAGAGGGTTGTGATGTTGGGGGTCCAGGAGAGGTCCTCAGAGATGTGGACTCCAAGGAACTTAAAGCTGGTGACACGCTCAACCTCCCCTGATATGGACAGGGGGGTGCGTGCCTGTTTGGTTCCTTCTGAAGTCCACGATGATCTCTTTGGTCTTGTGTGTGTTGAGGACCAGGTTGTTGTTGGTGCAACACTCTGCTATGTGCCAGACCTCCTCCCTGTATGCCGTCTCCTCATTAATGCTGATGAGCCCGACCACTGTTGTGTCGTCTGCACCATGTGTGTTTGAACCATGCACAGGACTGCAGTGGGAAGAGGGAATAGAGGAGGGAGCAAAGCATGGAGCCCTGAGGAAGACCAGTGTTCACGATGAGGGTTTGAGAAGTGAGTTTTTCCAGTCTGACATGCTTGGGTCTGTTGTTATTGCTTATATATCCATCTCATCACTGGTTGTGTTCACTGGGAGGCTCAGTCCATGTGATGTAACTTCTGCTGCAGTGGATTGTGGGTCAGAACCTCCATAAAGCTACTGGTTTAAACCACAGGACTGGAAGTTGTCTCCCTCCTACAGACGACACAGTGACACTGAGGAGTCATACCAGAAGTCCAACCCAAACCCAGGGTAAAGAGGTTCAGTGAATGTGGTGTTGAAGGTGTGGAGGTGGATCAGTGAGTCAGAGGAGACTCTGTAGAAGGACACAGAGCCAGCAGGACAGTCCACATACACTGCTACTCTGTTGGAGACAGAGGAGGAGGAGGAGATGGATGTTTTTATGTCATTGTGCCAGACAAAGTAACGACCATCATGATCAGAGCAGATCAGACTCCAGGACTGATGAGTACCTCCAAACACACAGTCTGTACCACCTCCTTTTCTGATGATTCCTCTGTAACTCACTGATATATTAACTTTTCCTCTCCACTTGACCTCCCAGTAACAGCGACCAGTCAGACCATTACTACACAGCAGCTGAGGATAGGAGTCAAATCTCTCTGGATGATCAGGATATGACTGCATCTCCTCCTCCCATGTCACCTTCCTGTTGTTGTCAGACAGTTTGAGTTTTCTGCTCACTGTGTTTGTGTCCAGTGTGAGTTCACAGGAATCTGATGGAGAGAAAAAGACACAACACAGCAGCAGTTTATCATCAGACACCTGAAGGGTTTATTCTCTGATTGTGTCCTGATGTTCATTTCTATAGAGTTTAATGATGACACATTGTGTCTGTGGTGTAAAGAAAACCTGAAAACCATATTTGAGTAAGAGATACTACAAACCTATTCACATTTTAATTAGATTTTTTTTTGTGGATTTAAGTTTGTATTATTTATTTGTATTGAAGGATCTTTTTATTGTTTGCTTGTTAAAAAGGAAAATTATTAAAAGGAAAAGCAGCAGATTTCCAAATTGAAAAGTTGGAACCATGACATTCCTGGCATATTTGCATTTAAATGACTATTTTCAAAATAAATGTATGCTCAAAATGCTCAAGTAAAGTACAAGTGCATACAACTTGTACCTAAATACATTTAGTTAAAATACACGTCTGCATTTTGTCTCCATCAGTCAAACTGAATCCACACTTACACTTCCTCAGACCAGGTTTTAACCTCTGCTCTCCACCGTGGTCCACCCTGGAGGAAGAAACACAGTCAGAATGATTTTCTATCAACAGGAGTCCTAACTGCTGTTCATTATGAAGCAGTGTTCCTCAGTGTGTCAGTGTGACAGAGAAACAGACTGAAACTCATCAACTGTCTCCACCATTCTCTCACTGCTGTCTGCCACAAGAAGAAGATTATATATTTATTAGGGATTTCAATTTAATTAAATATTATGAATTTTGTTTTTTACTAATACTCTAAAGTCACTTTTTTCACCTTCATCAGTTTTTTCTTTTCTTTTTGTAATGAAAACACCCAATGAAGCAAAATACACCCAGAAAACACTGTTGAAAATGATCTTTCTATAAAAAATTGTATTACTTTCAGACCCTGCGTCCATTGGAATGGACATGACATATTTCTTTCTCTAAACCAATAAATACTCTGTAATTGGATGATGTCAGCACTGCTGGTTACTGATTGGATCCTGATTATCCAATCAAAATCATGTAATGACTTTGAGCATGCTCTGAGAGAGTGACAGACATCTGACAAGACAAGTATGGCTGAGCCGATCCAGAGAAGGAAGAGTAACTGCCCATTTTCAATCTAAAATCTACATTTATGTTCATGCTAGCCAAACAAACATGCTCTCAGTATAATTTCAACTATTACAAGTGATATTATTTGAAGTTATTTTGAACATATGTCACGTAATTAATTTGTAGGATTTTTTCAAAGTCCGATGTCCATTGCAATGGACATCAGGAGTCGGGCGAATAACCTTGTTAAAGGTTAATTAGCATACTATAAAAAGCATGGTTATGTGTTGGAAGTTCCATGATCGTTTACTGAAGGCAAAACTGATTAATTTTTTATGTCAATCCTACATATATGGTCTTCATGTGCATGTTCAGATTGCGTCACAGCATTTCCCTCTCTTCTAGTAGGCACTGGGCTTTCCTGGTGATGACCTCACTGCTATTGCCTACCCTCGCTGTGATACACCTATCAAGTAGATGTGCATGTTCAGAAACTTACACAGACTCAAAAACATCCAGTTCCAGATGTTTAGGCCATACCTGAGGACATACAGTATCTCACAAAAGTGAGTACACCCCTAACATTTCTTCAAATATTTCATTATATCTTTCCATGCGACAACACTGAATAAATGACACTTTGATACAATGTCAAGTAGTCAGTGTACAGCTTGTATAACAGTGTAAATTTACTGTCCCCTCAAAATAACTCGACACACAGCCATTAATGTCTAAACTGCTGGCAACACAAGTGAGTACACCCCTAAGAAAAAATGTCCAAATTGGGCCCAAAGTGTCAATATTTTGTATTGCCATCATTATTTTCTAGCACTGCCTTAACCCTCTTGGGCATGTAGTTCACTAGAGCTTCACAGGTTGCAACTGGAACCCTCTTCTACCCATTCATGACGACATCAAGGAGCTGGTGGATATTAGAGTCCTTGCGCTCCTCCATCTCCCGTTTTAGGATGCCCCAAAGATGCTCAATAGGGTTTAAGACTGGAGACATGCTTGGCCAGTCCATAACCTTTACCCTCAGCTTCTTTAGCAAGCCAGTGGTCGTTCGGAGGGGTGTTTGGGGTCGTTATCATGTTGCAGTACTGCCCTGTGGCCCAGTTTATGAAGGGAGGGGATCATGCTCTGCTTCAGTATGTCACAGTACATGTTAGAATTCAATGAACTGTAGATCCCCAGTGCTGGCAGCACTCATGCAGCTCCAGACCATGACACTCCAACCACCATGCTTGACTCTAAGCAAGACACACTTGTCTTTGTACTCCTCACCTGGTTGCCGCTCCACACTCTTAACACCATCTGAACCAAATAAATGTATTTTTGTCTCATCAGACCACAGGACATGGTTGCAGTAATCCATGTCCGTAGTCTGTTTGTCTTCAGCAAACTTTTTGTGGGGTTTCTTGTGCATCATCTGTAGAATAGGCTTCCTTCTGGTATGACAGCCATGCAGACCAGTATGATGCAGAGTGCGGCGTATGGTCTGAGCACTGACAGCTTGACCCCCCACCCCTTCAAGCCCTTCAGCAATGCTGGCAGCACTAATACGTCTATTTTCCAAAGCCAACCTCTGTGTACGACACTGACCATGTGCACTCAACCTTCGTAAACTGGGCCGCAGGGTGGTATTGCAACATGATAACGACCCCAAACACACCTCCAAGACGACCAGTGGCTTGCTAAAAAAGCTGAGGGTAAAGGTTATGGCCTGGCCAAGCATGTCTCCAGACCTAAACCCTATTGAGCATCTTTGGGGCATCCTCAAACGGAAGGTGGAGGAGCGCAAGGTCTTTAATATCCACCAGCTCTGTGACGCTGTCATAAATGGGTGGAAGAGGGTTCCAGTTGCAACCTGTGAAGCTCTAGTGAACTCCATGCCCAAGAGGGTTAAGGCAGTGCTGGAAAATAATGGTGGCCACACAAAATATTTACACTTTGGGCCCAATTTGTAAATTTTTTCTAAGGGGTGTACTCACTTTTGTTGCCAGCAGTTTAGACATTAATGGCTGTGTGTCGAGTTATTTTGAGGGGACAGTAAATTTACACTGTTATACAAGCTGTACACTGACTACTTTACATTGTATCAAAGTGTCATTTATTCAGTGTTGTCCCATGGAAAGATATAAAGAAATATTTGAAGAAATGTGAGGGGTGTACTCACTTTTGTGAGATACTGTATATGCCTTTCATTTTTAATGTTTTATGGCATTTTACGTGCTTCGTGTCCTGGCGTCCATTGGAATGGACATGAAAAAAAACTCATAAAAACATGAGTTCGAAAAAAAAAAAAATCCACTCTGTTTTTATGTTGAAGAGTATTCTGAGAAGAAAAAATGCGGGTCTGAAGGGGTTAAATAATTTCCTGATAATTAACACATATGACACACCTCTTTAAATTAGATTTTAGTGATCATAAAAACTAAAACTAACACCTTTGTCCTTCGAAGCATTTCAGATTGATTCACAGTTTGCAGTTTGTTTAATTGTTTCACGGATAGGAACCAATCAGATCTCTTGATTTGAGCTACCAGTTCTATAAGGGAAAACACATGTCCTTCTTCATGATGGACCAGAGGGGAAGGACACCAGCAGTGTGTGAGCTCTTGTTGTCTGTCCATACCTGAGAGTGTCCAGTCTCCAGTCTGGATCCTCCGACAGCAGCTTCACTCCTGAGTCTCCAGGATGGTTGTAGCTCAGGTCCAGCTCTCTCAGATGGGAGGGGTTGGATTTCAGAGCTGAGGCCAAAGACTCACAACCTTCTGCTGTGACCAGACAGCCCGACAGACTGGAATTAGAAAAATATCATGAATTCAGTATTTTAGATGTTGAACTGCATTATCAACATACATATCATCTAAAGCTGGATGAGATGGATTTAAAAGATCCACTGTTAAACAAACAGATGGATTCTGACCTGAGTGTTTCCAGTTCACAGTGTGGACTCTTCAGTCCAACGGACAGACGCTTCACTCCTGAATCCTGCAGGTCGTTGTTACTCAGGTCCAGCTCTCTCAGACTAGAGGACTGGGAGCTGAGAACTGAGGACAGAGCTTCACAGCTTCTCTCTGAGAGATTACAGTCACTCAGCCTGAAGGAGAATTAGTGAAAAGAAAAAACATAATTGTTTATTATTTAGGAAATTAAGCACTATTGACTTAGGATGTGGATTGTTACTATTTAGTAGGTACATTTATACTCAGCAAGATTTTTATTTATTATTTTATTTAGTCAACTTGTCTTTTAACTTCATATCTATCAAATAGTGAGGTATTGAGCATCACTCAGTGGTCAGACTCAGTAGTACTGAGAGTACTGAGCGTTCAGAGCTGTAAGTAAGTAAGTAAGTAAGTAAGTAAAGTTTATTTATATAGCGCCTCTCGCAGACCAAGGTCACAAAGCGCTTCACATTAAAAAACACAATAAAACACAATAAAACGACACATATACAGAGTCTGTTACAAAGAAGAGTTTCCTAAGAACGTACAATATAATACTATACAATATAATACAGAGTAGATAGACATGGATCTAGAAGGCCTGTCTGAACAAGTGCGTCTTAAGCTGACTCTTAAAAATATCCACAGAGTCCAGAATGCGCAGGGACTGGGGCAGGTCATTCCACAGACGAGGAGCAACAGCCTTGAAAGATCTGTCTCCTCTGGTTTTAAAACGAGTGCGAGGAACCATCAGGAGGTTCTGCGTGGAGGACCTCAGGCTCCTGTTGGAGGCATAAGGCTGGATCAGGCCCTTAATGTAATCAGGAGCCTGACCGTGGAGAGCCCTGAACGTCAGCACCAGGATTTTAAAGTTTACTCTGTATGCGACAGGCAGCCAATGTAAAGCTTTCAAAATAGGAGAAATATGGGCTCTCCTGTGGGTGCGGGTCAGGAGCCTCGCAGCCGAGTTTTGGACAACTTGTTAACGAGCCAAGCCTTTTTTACTAAGGCATGTTAGAAGGCTGTTACAGTAGTCCAATCGTGAGGACACAAAAGTGTGGACAATCATCTCAAGCTCGTGACTCGAGACCATGTGTCTGAGCTTGGAGATGTTGCGCAAGTGAAAATTGCAGTTCTTGACCAGCTGATTCATATGCCGTTCTAGGGACATCCCTTCATCAAAAATTACACCAAGATTCCTCAGACTTTTTTTCACTGAGCTGCTTAAGTTGCCGAGATGCTGGGTAATGAGTGGGACAATAGTGTCCGGGGCGACAACTAGGGTTTCAGTTTTGCTGGAGTTCAGCTGGAGGCTATTCTCACTGAGCCATAGCTTTATTTTGGACAGACAGTTTGTAAGGGAAGCCAGCCTCTGGGGTTCGCAGGGCTTAAACGAGCAGTACAGTTGAAGATCATCAGCATACAGATGGTAAGAAATGTCACTGAACTGCTGGATCAGCTCACCTAAAGGGAGCAAATAAATCAAGAATAGAATCGGCCCAAGGACTGAGCCCTGGGGTACCCCACACTGCAAGTCCGCCGGTACTGACATCATGTTATTAGAGGACACACAGAAGGTTCTACCATTCAGGTATGATCGAAACCACTCTAACACAGGGCCTGACATGCCGACCGCATCCCGTAGTCTGTTAAACAGAATATCATGGTCCACTGTGTCAAACGCAGACGACAGGTCTAGCAGGACCAGGACAGAACATTTACCGGAGTCGGCAGCCATCATAATGTCACTGGACACTTTTAACAGTGCTGTTTCAGTGGAGTGAAATTTTCTGAAACCAGACTGAAAAGTGTCGAATATGTTGTTAGCCTCCAAGAATGTTGTAAGTTGGTTACAAACAACCTTTTCCAGAACTTTGGCCAGGAACGGGATCTTAGAGATAGGCCTGAAGTTCTGTAGCTCTGCTGGGTCCAAGCGCGGCTTCTTTAGATGAGGTTCCACAACAGCATGTTTAAGGGAACATGGGAACACACCAGCTGAGAGTGACATGTTAAACATTTTGGTGATGAAAGGAGCGATCGATTCCAAAACATTAACAAAAAGTCGGGCCGGGACAACATCGAGACGACAAGGGGTCACTTTCATGGTGCTTACGGTGGATAAAATGTCCACTTGAGTGACTGCCTTAAAAGAAGACCAACTGTGAGGAGGGGGGTCAAGCTGGGCTTCACTGCAGGAAGGGGAACAAGGGAGTTTCGCCTTTATATCTCTAACTTTGTTGACAAAGAAAGTCAGAAACTCATTGCAGCTGGCCCTGCACTGCACAGCAACAGCAGAAACAGGAGGTGAGACGAGAGAACTGATTGTATCAAAGAGCACTTTTGGGTTTCTCTTATTGGAGACAATCAGCTGACTAAAATAACTTGATCTTGCTTCATCCAAACGATCATTCAGGGAGGAAACAAGGTCCCTTAAATGAAGTCTATGGACCTCCAGTTTGGTTGAATGCCACAGGCGTTCAATTTTACGGCACGTTCTCCTCAAGTTCACAATGATGTCATTAATCCAGGGACAGAACTGCAGACGGTCCACATTATTCATTTTAAAAGGTGCTACTTCATCCAAGATAGTAGCACAGTGACTGTCAAAAGAGTGAACAAATGCATAAATTTCAGTGCAGTCTTTGAAAACAGTGGGGTCAATTCTGTCACAGAACCTTACTGCTGTCGACTCTGTGATAATCCTCCTCTCTACTTTAACGGGTAGGGGGCGAAGGTCATAATTCCAAGACAGGTCAAAAAATACACCACAATGGTCACTGAGGTGCACATCTTCGACGCTCACATTATCAAGCTGTAGACTGAGAGACAAAACTAAATCTAAGGTGTGGCCTTTCGAATGTGTGGGGCCGGAGACATGTTGAGTGAAGTTAAAAGCTTCTGTCATAGATATAAAATCTGCTGCTGGGCCAGAAGCATCATCAATGTGCAGATTAAAATCCCCAAGAATTAAAACTTTTTCCAGTCTTAAAATGGATGATAAAAAGTCAGTAAACTCAGTTAAGAATGCACCAGCAGGGCCAGGGGGACGATAAACCAAAATACAATAAAATGTGTTGGTGCAACCAATTTGCATCATCTGAGCTTCAAAAGTGGTAAAAAGCTCCGTACTCATTACTCTGCACGTGAACGCGTCTCTGAAAACAGCGGCCAAACCACCTCTGCGGCGAGAGGGGCGGGGCGTTCCTACAGCAGAGCAGCCCGCTGGACACAGCTGATTCAGGTGGATGAACTCCTCATCACGTTGCCACGTCTCAACAAGAAAAAGAAAGTCCAACTTTTTCCTGGAGAAGAGCTCATTGATGGAAAAGGCCTTGTTTGCAATGGAGCGAGCGTTGAGTAATCCAAAGCGGCTGAGCGAAGGTGAAGCAGCTGTATTATCAGCTGAGCGCTTTGGAAACTGCCGCAGGTACCTCACGCGGCCACGTGACGTCCAGCTGTACCGGCTTGTCGGGAGCCTCTCAGCCGGTGTAGACACCACGGATCCAGACTGCTCCCTCGTAGCGTGGAAATGCAGCGGGGAGCGGCGACGGGACGTTGTTTCCCTCGTCATGCTGCAGCGGAACAGGACGCAGCCTCGCAGGGGACGGGTGGATCCGGACATCCTCCAAGCGGCTCGTTTGATCTGGACCTGGAGACCAGCCCTGCGGCCTCTGCGTCTCGACCTCTTTTTGGGATTACCCGTAGGACGAAGCAGCAACAGGTAATCCTGGCAGGTGGGAGCGCACACGAACGGGGGTGGGAAAGTGTTCCTGTAGTTGTCCCAGTCGTTGAAGCGGATTTCCATCAACGCTTTAATGTCAAAGAGAGAGCTGCGATCATATGTCCTCACTGCCTCGACACAATCGCTGGCCGTCAAGGCAGACATGATGGCGGAGAAAGGCAAGAACAGGGCGGGGATACGACATCGTAACAGACACTGTAGCAGGCGAGCAGCGGCACAACCAAACACAGGCGCCATCTTGCTCCCACGACTCCAAATGCTGTCTGCATTCCAGTACATCTGTAAGTTTTTATTTTTTATATACAGTCTATGGTTCGTATTAGACATGGTCCCACATTTTCAAAATTGAGGAAAAGGTCTTTCTCCACACTTGCTGCCGTGTCTGAAGTTCCCGAATTTCCACATACAATGAAAGTGTGGAGTGCCAACTGCTGTAGCTACAGACTCTCTCTGTCTGGACTTCTCATAACTTCTAGCATTCTGCAGGAAATAACTGCTAATCTACTGACAATCAATAATATTTGATTTAGAAAGAAACTCTGGTCTAGAAGTGCCTGCAATTACATTTATGGCAACTAGAAATGGCAGATTATAGCTTTAATACCATTATCGAGACTCCTTTACGACCGAGTCTTTAGTGATACAACTATCAATATACTTTTCTATTATTTGGTTGGAAGATGAGGCAACACTACGTTGTTAACATAACTGGTTTTGCTTCTAATGCTTATACGATGATTAAACTTGTGATGAATAAGTTCGATCTACAGTAAAACAAGTTTCTCACCTAAACAACTGTGTTATTCAAAAACTAAATGTTTTGTTATCTTGATGTTTATTTTGAACGCATCATTTTGATGAATTTTTTTCGAATCTGCCTAATAATCATTTTACTGAGCAAACCTGAACACATCACATCTTAAACTTAAACAGAATCCATCGATAAGCTCAAACATTAGTGATTTTCGGGTTTTGGAAAAAGCTCAACTGTTAAACAGACACATTCTGACCTGAGTATTTCCAGTTTACAGTGTCGACTCTTCAGTCCAACGGAGAGACGCTTCACTCCTGAATCCTGCAGGTCGTTGTCACTCAGGTCCAGCTCTCTCAGACTAGAGGACTGGGAGCTGAGAACTGAGGACAGAGCTTCACAGCTTCTCTCTGAGAGGTTACAGCCACTCAGCCTGAAGGAGAATTAGGGAACACAAAAAACATAATTGTTTATTATTTAAAAAAAAGAAGCATTGTTGACAAAGGATGTGGATTGTTAACTTTTACCTTTTATTAATATTGACCCCATTATCGAAAGATTTAAATGACATGTGCAACTCGAGATGTAACATTACACTATAACCATAGCATAGGATTCGATAGCAGAATTGATAAGCTCAAACGTTAGTGATTTTCGTGTTTAGAAAAAAGCAGAACCGGGTGCTTATTATAACTGGGTTTCAAGCCCCATCCCTCCTGTTAGCATGTTTCATGTGTCCACCTACAGAGCTTTGTTGGAGGCTCTGACCACTGGCAGCAGCCTCAGAAGAGCCTCCTCTGAAGCAGAGTATTTCTTCAAGTCAAACACGTCCAGATCTTTTTCTGATGACAGCAAGATGAAGACCAGAGCTGACCACTGAGCAGGAGACAGTTTATCTGAGGAGAGACTTCCTGAACTCAGGGACTGTTGGATCTCCTCCACTAGAGAATGATCATTCAGTTCATTCAGACAGTGGAACAGATTGATGCTTTTCTCTGAAGAGATATCCTCACTGATCTTCTTCTTTATGTACTCAACTGTTTCCTTGTTGGTGTCTGAGCTACTTCCTGTCTGTGTCAGCAGACCTCTGAGGAGATTCTGATTGGTCGGCAGTGAAAGACCCAGGAGGAAGCGGAGGAACAAGTCCAGGTGTCCATTTGGACTCTGTAAGGCCTTGTCCACAGCACTCTGGTGGAGATGTGTTAGATTAGGTTGGGATGATGTTTCTTCATCAGACATCAGATTGACTCCAGAGTTGATGAATGTCAGATGGACATGAAGAGCAGCCAGAAACTCCTGAACGCTCAGATGGACGAAGCAGAACACCTTGTCCTGGTACAGTCGACTTTCTTCTTTAAAGATCTGTGTGAACACTCCTGAGTACACTGAGGCTGCTCTGATATCGATGCCACACTCTGTCAGGTCTGATTCATAGAAGATCAGGTTTCCTTTCTGCAGCTGCTCAAAAGCCAGTTTTCCCAGACACTCTATCATCTTCCTGCTCTCTGGACTCCAGTGTGGATCTGTCTCAGCTCCTCCATCATACTTGGTGTTCTTCAGTTTAGCCTGAACCACCAGGAAGTGGATGAACATCTCAGTCAGGGTCTTGGGCAGCTCTCCTTCCTCTCCGGTATTCAACACATCCTCCAGAACTGTAGCAGTGATCCAGCAGAAGACTGGGATGTGGCACATGATGTGGAGGCTTCGTGATGACTTGATGTGGGAGATGATTCTGCTGGCCTGCTTCTCATCTTTGAATCTCTTCCTGAAGTACTCCTCCTTCTGTAGGTCAGTGAACCCTCTGACCTCTGTCACCATGCCAACACAGTCAGGAGGGATCTGATTGGCTGCTGCAGGTCGTGTGGTTATCCAGAGGCGAGCAGAGGGAAGCAGTTTCCCCCTGATGAGGTTTGTCAGCAGCACATCCACTGAGGTGGACTCTGTAACATCAGTCAGGATCTCATTGTTGTGGAAGTCCAGAGGAAGTCGACACTCATCCAGACCGTCAAAGATGAACACAACCTGGAACTCTTCAAAGCTGCAGATTCCTGCTGCTTTGGTTTCAGTAAAGAAGTGATGAACAAGTTCCACCAAGCTGTACTTTTTCCCTTTCAGCACATTCAGCTCTCTGAAAGTGAATGGAAATGTGAACTGTATGTCCTGGTTGGTTTTGTCTTCAGCCCAGTCCAGAGTGAACTTCTGTGTTAAGACTGTTTTCCCAATGCCAGCCACTCCCTTTGTCATCACTGTTCTGATTGGTTCATCTCTTCCAGGTGAGGCTTTAAAGATGTCTTCTTGTCTGATTGTTGTTTCTGGTCTGTCTGGTTTCCAGGATGCTGTTTCAATCTGTCTGACCTCATGTTCATCATTGACCTCTCCAGTCCCTCCCTCTGTGATGTAGAGCTCTGTGTAGATCTGATTCAGAAGGGTTGGGTTTCCTGCTTTAGCGATCCCCTCAAACACACACTGGAACTTCTTCTTCAGGTTAGTCTTTAGATCACGCTGGCAAATTGAAGCTATGGTTCCTGAATGAACAAACAAGAACGAGGATTAATAACCGGATGATGATCAAAATATGTAATTGTATATTTTTCACTTCCATTGAATCTCTTCAGAACATCAGATGTGAACAGTTTCTGACTGTGTACAGAATTCATAGATCTGATATTAATGTGTGAATTATATTAACAGCAGTGTAGAAATGCAGTTAACTCTCCCTCCACCCCTTCTTTTCATCATGTTAAATCTGATATAATCTATAAAGCAAGGAACGTCTGTCTGTCAAATGTGTCTACGTTATTTTCATTGTAATACAGTTAATAGCGAGACTATTGCAACAGTCATGCTTATTTCAGTTAGCCTGTAACACACACACACACACACACACACACTGTGTGTGTCACAGCTGACTGCTATTGACACGCTGACATTTTTGACAGTTATATCCAAACAAGCGATGCACCAGCCGTTTCAATAACTGTGTGACACTGCCTATGTGTAGGCTACATCTGTTTGTGTCCCACTTTCATAGACAGGTTACATTTAAGCATGCATAAGGTATACCTGCTTCCTACTGGCACCGCACTAGTATAGTAATTGTCCATTTTCGTCATCATGTTGAACCTTTAGAGAAATCCTCTTACTGCTCCACAGAAGGTCAGCCAGCTCCTCCTGCTTCATTCTCCTCAGGAAGTGCAGTGTGATCTTCAGAAATGCTTTTCTGCTGCTCCTCTGCTCTTCATCCTCACCGTCCAACACCTCCTCATCCTCCCTCTGACTCTCTAAGCATTCTGGGTAATCTGGACTCAGAAGCTTCTGGATCTTCTTCAGCTCGTTCTTCACAAACTTGACGATGTTTTCCTCCAGCAGCTGCAACAGAATATTATATGAAACATCAGAAACATGATGGACAGACTGACGGTCCAAATAAAACATGGAAGTTATTGTGAACAGAACAGATATAAAGTAGTTGTTGTACATGTACAGACCATGAATGTGGAGTCCAGGTGTGTTTGTTGCTGCTGGGCAGAGCGACCACTGGGAACCTCTGAGACCTCCTGGTCCAACATGCTGTCGGTTCATACAGATTTATTATTAGATTTTTTTTATTGAGATCATATTTGGTCATTTCGTTACGCATTATTCGACAGAGTGGAGAGACAGAGATGAAATGGGGATAGTGAGGGGAGTGACATGCAGATAAAGACCCTGGTTGATCCACAGATCTGCTGTGACAATGACAGAACCTCAATGGGGGGCTCTGCACTGCACCATGGCGCAATTACAGCAAATTTAAGGTCTCACCAAGAAAAACCCACAGAGAGTGAAATTCACCTTTTAATCTTCAGCCACAGAAACTAATGGAGACAGTTAAGGATCAAGGTAAGGATGATAACTAATCTGTCATGCAATGCACGATGCTCTAATCAGAACTAATGTGATTTTCGCATTAAACTTCATCTCAGGAGAGATGGAAAGTAACAGACACAAACAGTTACATTCTGACCTCTGATCAGCAGACTGGGCTCCATCTTTGAAGTTAATAGGTCTGCCCGTAGACCAGTCACTCTTGATGGACACACAGCTGGGTCCAGGTCCAGGAGAGTCTGGTTTGTCATAATGGATCCTGATGGAATCACAACAATGTAAAATGCTTCTAAAGATTATTAATTGACTTAAAGCCACTTCGAGTAACTTGGTCCGTTGGCAGCCCCTTTGGACAAAAGCGGTAGTATTTTTACGACGCCCGCTTTCGTAAAGCTGTTCTCTAGCTCTTGCCGGGCGTGCAAGTGTCAAATGGTTAGGGCGCTGCGCAATATAGTGCATGTCCGTGTGTTGTAAGTGTGAGGGCACGGACTCTTTTCGGCTCCGTGAGAGTGGTTAGTGACACCGCATCAACTAATGCCAGTCAGTGCTACACACATCTGATTGCAATGAGTTGATGCAGCAGTGTCACCTAACTACTCTCACGGAGCTGAAAGATTACGTGTCCTCACAGAAAGCAAATGAACAAGAGACGGCAGTTAGTATGGATCACGATGAGGTAATGTGTTTGTGTTGTTGATGTAAATAAGGACTATTTCAGATGAAAAATGGTAATCTGATGATGGTGAAGCAAAGCAAACTTTGTTTTAGTACCGCTCATTCATTTAGGAGTAAACACTGCAGTCTAGATCACTTCCGTGAAATTGTGTACACGTTGGCTTGGCAACGTCCTCCTCCTGCCTGTCTATCACTCTCCCTTTTAGCTTTTCTTCATTGCATTTTCTTTTTCTTCTTTGATGGTTCAGCCCCGTTATCAGTCATTATGACGACAAATAACTGTCTCAAACAAGGCTCCCGCTCCCATTCCCTCACCTGGAGGTATAGGCTTCTCAAATCGCGTTGCTGTGCCACACTGAAATCTGCGACCAATACGAAAATGTGACCATAGAGCCTGCACGAGCGAACCGAAAATCGGACTGGGTGTGCGACCAGACCAAAAGCAGTAATAAAAACTATATAAAAACGTCTTTCTTTGCACTGATGGTCTCGTTTGCTGTTAAAGGTAATTTATGATTATCAGAGGAAACATGAGGCTGTTTAAAAGATATGTAAATGTTACTCGTAGCCGCTTTAAAGACTAAAAACATAAACACTGTGAGAGAAATAATGCTGTCGATCTTTGAACTATATAGGAGAGATAGTAACAGACACAAACATTTATATTCTGACCTCTGATAAGCAGACTGGGCTCCACCTTTGAAGTGGATAGGTTTACCCATAGACCAGTCGCTCTTGAAGGACACACAGCTGGGTCCAGGTCCAGGAGAGTCTGGTTTGTCATGTTGAATCCTGATGGAATCACAACAATGTAAAATGCTTTTGAAGATTATTGTTTGAGGTTTTAATACTGAAAACAACAAACAGAGAAATTATTACTGTTGTCCAGCTTTGAACCTTATAGGTTTATCCATAGACCAGTCACTCTTGATGGACACACAGCTGGGTCCAGGTCCAGGTCTGTTCAACACACACACACACACACACACACACACACACACACACACACACACACACACACACACACACACACACACACACACACACACAGAAAAAGCTTTGAGTGTGAATAATGACGGTGCAGTGATTTGAGTCATGGACAGTTAGAGATCCTCATGTCACCTATGAGCTTTGGTCTGGCCGTCATGTTCCCCACACAGAGTGGTTTTAGAGGGAGGGACTCCCTCCTCTCTGTCCTCACTCTGATCCATAGCAGAGCCCACACCTTCACACAAACACAACAACATGTTCATTCATTACAACAAGCTTTACATCACAGGACACATTAGTTCACTGTCACTAACAGACACAAACATTCAGGGCTGACAGAAACCTGGTTGGACCCTAAACTGGATCTGATGACCCTGGAATGTGTTACACAGCTCCAGATTCACCATCAACACAGCTTATACCATTAGCTTGGTTATTACTCAACTCACCCGGTTGAGTTGAGTGTTAAAATATCAGGAAGTGGTAACATTAATATCATAAAGCTAACAAAGTCAAATTATTCTAGATGACGATATTTCCAAATGGTCAGCAATTAATTATGAGTCAGCTATTCTGGTGAACACTTAGTGCCTAAATCACTTTTTTTCCATATATCAGTGCCGGAAAAGATTCTCGTATTAATACACAGCCTAAGCTTTGTAAACAGGTATGTAAACAAACAGTGTTTAAAGAAAAGGAGGGAACAGACAGGTAGCAGATACACTTATTAATAACTGATTTGACAATGAGCATTCTCCAGAATTTAAATGTGCTGCTCCAATTTGTTCCATACAAACCCTACACAAAGTAGTAATGTACTTACAAAGTTTTTAATCAGACTGAACCCTTGTTACATCCTGAAGAACAAAATGCATTTTGGGTTTTAATTGAGGTCAAGAGAAAATCAAGGTCTGTGTCTTTAAATCTTTAAGTGATGACAAAGATTGAACAGAGACACAGGAGAGCTCACATGTTCTTTTCCTGTTCAACCATTTCAGACATTCCCTGCATATTTCACTCATAACGTGAGCTCAGGTTACAATCAAACTGCTGTTGATTCTTCTACTGAACAAACTAACAATATTAATGGATTGGATTTATATAGCACTTTGCTAGGCACTCAAAACGCTTTCCAGAGTTCCATTCATTCACACACAGTCATACAGGTGACGGAAGCGTGGCTGCCATTCCCTGCCTACGGCCCCTCCGACCACCACAAACATACACATGAAGTGTCTTGCCCAAGGGAACAACAAGCATGACACAAGTGTCAGGGCAGGGATCAAGCCGCCAACCCTTCGATCATTGGCCGACCCGCTCTACCAGCTGAGCCACAGTTGCCCCATATTACATAGGAATCTTTACTAGAGTCATTGTTCTTTAACTCAGAGAGAAACTTTACAGCATATTTCAATTATAAATATTAAGAAACAGCCAATCACCATCAAGAAACATTTCTACCGTCCAGTTAAACAGCGACACAGCACAATGTGATCAAAGTGATCCTGATGATCAGACATTTACAGGTTTCTCTGGGAGGATTCTCACCTGCTGAACTGACTTCAGGTCGACTTACAGACACTTTCCACCTTCATGTGTGGAGGAAACACTGGGTGAGAAGACGCTGCTCATTTCATCCTGCTCAGTCCTGGTGTGTGTGTGATCTGAGGACGCCGTCACACCCTCACAACTTAACAGTCAAAGTCTAAAAATAAACATTAGAGTCACGTGAAAACCTGTTCAACAAGTGAAGAGTGTTCCCAGTCTGTCTCCGCCTCCTCTCCTCTACCTGCCTGAGGCTAATGTTGATCTATTGTACCTGTGTGTAAGAGATGAGTTTATATTGTTATTGATTTCGTTTTGGAGGTGTTGATGTCAGTTAGTGCAAAGTTTTGCAAGAAATAAAAAAAGATAATGCAACTTTTTAATGAAAGACACACAGGTCCAGATTATGAATTGTATTGTCCACTCTTGCAACACTGTGTTTTTCTTGTATTGTTTTTAATTTAATTTGGAACGTTGTTTTAGGTCTACAGTATGTGTTTCAAGCCTGCTACTGACTGACTGAAGTGTAAGTGGGTGCATTGTGAGTTTTCAAATGTTGTTGTTGTTGTTGTTGTGTGTGTGTGTGTGTGTGTGTGTGTTGCACTTTGACCATACAAATGTTTCCCAACTGATACTAAAGTATACTTCCATTCCTCCAATAAGCAATCAGTAATAAGCTACTACTAAATAAATTAAATAAACTATTATTATATAGGATAACTAATATCATCGCCCTGCAGGAGTTGGGCGGCGCCAGTAGGTGGCAGTAACGTCCGTGCCACTACGTCACTACCAACTGAAACACCACCGAAGAAGACGTCAACGGTCGCCTGGTCGCCTCTTGCCCCTGTAAAGCACTTTTAATGGCCTTGTGTCTGAATTGTGCTATAGAAATAAACTTGCCTTGCCTTGCCTAATTGAACTTACGTGGCATCAACAGAAATGTATTTTATCTCCGAGAGCAAAGTTCTTGAGTACGGCTCCGGTCACTGTTAGATGATCATATTACTTTATCATCACTGTTAATGTTTAACTGGCACTTTAAGGGTTAAGCAGGTTTAAGTGTTCTCTATACTTTCAGCTAGTCCCATGTTTAATAGCAAATTTTTTGTTATTCAATAACAATCTTCACGAAAAGTCACTAAATGCAGTGAAGTAAAAGGTCAACTATCTCCCTCTGAGATTTACTGCAACACAAGTGTAAAGAAATACTCGCATCAAGTAAAGCACGGTCAAAAAAAAAAGTAAGTATAGCCAGCCTGTATACAACAAGCAATCCCTAGTTGCCCTGCGTTCCAATCCACATACTTCCCTACTATTTAGTATGCCAGAAAAAGATTAGAATGTCCCAATACATGCATGTCAATTGTAGTATGATGAAAATACATAAATGCCCCACTTACTCCAATAGCATTTTGCAGTATCTTTATTCCCGACATAATGAAAATAAAAATAAATCTTTCTTATCTGATTTTTTTCTCTCCTGTGGCCCTGAAACTCTTCTGTACTTTAGTATGTAGTGTAGTAAAAAGAAAGAGTATGTGATTTGGAACGCAGGGTAAGGATTCTCCCAACTGTATTAATGCGTGTGTCGACTGCAAACCATACTATATTAATGCGCGGGTTTTCTCCCAAAATGATGGGGTTGCTCCAACTGTATTAATGCGTTTTTTTCCCTGACCATTAATACAGTTGGGGAAAATCGTCCTAGTGTAGGAAAAAGGGCACTGGCTACAATCCCTTATATTTACATGTAAATGTCAATGTTTCCACTTTGGGATTCCTATTAACAACAGGCAAAGCGACTGCTGATGAAAACTAGCTTTTAATTTAGCTCGGTTGCATTTACTTTTTTTCAAAGCATGTAAAAGCATTTAATGAATTAACAAATACAAAAATGTGTTCATCAATATGCAAACTCCCTGTTTTTAAACGAATACATCTTAAACATGTGAAATAATTAGATTATTATTATTATTTTTAACAATATTTAAAAAAAAATTGGATCAGAATTGTTGCCTTACCTTCAGCCGAAGCTTTAGAGGAGAAATCAAACTGCGACACGACGATCACACAAAGTCTGACTGAACTTGAAGCAAGAAACCTCCGAAGAGATGTTTGAGTTAAACATTAATCTGATCACTGAGAGAGATAAGCCGGGTTAAGGTCTGCTGTCTTAATAGTGGCAGATAAAGAACAGATACAGGCGGGTTAATGGATTGGATTTATATAGCGCTTTTCTAGGCACTCAAAGCTCTTTACAGGGTTCCAGGTTCCATTCATTCACACAGTCATACCGGTGGTGGAAGTGTGGCTGCCAATTCAATTCACGTCTACGGCCCCTCCGACCACCACCTCAAACATAGAGCAGTCATACACATTCACACCAGGCAAGGTGGGTGAAGTGTCTTGCCCAAGGACACAACAACCATGACACAAGTGGCAGGGCGGGGATTGAACCACCAACCCTTTGATCATTGGCCGACCCTCTCTGCCACCTGTCGCCCAAAGGGTAAAGGTCTGCTGTCTTAATAGTGGCAGATAAAGAACAGATACATGCTGAGTTTGAAGAGGATTCAGAAGACACACATTATAAATCAAGGAAAACTTATCTTTTTGTGTTGAATTGACTGAACATTAAAGTGGCTAAGAGACACTTTAAGTTTGTATTATTCAAGTGGCCCCTTTAGACAAAAGCAGTAGTGTTTTAACTACGCTAGCTGTTGTTCCTGGGTGAGAGTACCCATGACAAAGGCATTAAGAAAAAATTATAAAAATAGCGCTTATTTGAAATATTCAATTGTTCCTCGTAGCTACTCTAAGGACAGGTAGGCTGGTCGTCAGATTCAGTGTGTATGAATGAGTGAACGTTCCTGGTCTTTACTTCAATGCAGCTTCATGGCTCCATCTAGTGGCCTGATAGTAGAGGTACAGCAGCTGATGGCAGGCTTATTAATACTGCAATGTAACTAATAATTCATATTCTCAACTTTGTATATAAAAGAACTCGTTAACACTTTACAATAAGGCTACATTAATTAACTGTTAGTTAACGCTATTTACGGTTAGTTAATATGTAGTTTATGCTTATTAGGCATCAACTAACTGTAGATGCTTAGTTAGTTAGTGTATAGGTTAATGCTCGGTTTGGAATTCACTATGCTTAGTTAACTAATGCTTAAGCAAATCAGTTAGTTAATGGTTAGTTAATGCTTATGAAGCATTAACTAACGGTTAATTAGTGTAGTCCTATTGTAAAGTGTTACCAAGAACTCTATTTTTGATAGTGTTCTTCCTGTATGTGCTAGAATTTAGTTTGTTTTCTCAATGTTTGTATTATAAACCTGTTTTTCATGAGCAATACATCTTTCTTAACTAGGCTACATCATTCTAATAAGCTTTGAGATCAATAGTATTGTGTTATAATGTTTGTGAACAGGTACATTACATGTAAAATATAGAAATAGAAATATTAAAGGGTTGGAATTTTTTGTGAATTTGTTCAGCTGTTCTTTAATAGAATGTTTCTTTTGCAAAGTTTTGGTGGCATTTTCTGCCCCTTTTTTCGTTCAATGTTTGTTTTGCTGCATTTGTTTCGCCGTTATTTGGGCGATCGGGGTTACAAAAAAGTGACAAAAGTATTCAGCCTGGAAATCAAGACCCTGATTCACTGTCGTCATCCGGTTACGTCCACCCCAGAGCACCATACAAAGGGCTCTGGCCCGCCCATATCAGATAGAACGATTTGATTGGTAGCTCAAGATTTTATGACATATTTAATGAGCTTCAATGGAGAGTGCCCAGACCAACAGGCGCAGCAAATTTAATTTGCCAGCGCCTAGTGGCAGGTCTGGAAATGCCAGGCTAAAAAGTATTGGTAAAAAAAAACATCACAAATAAAAGTTAAACATTGTAAAAATCGTCCGTTAATTTTCCAAACAATAACAATTTGTTTTGAGGTCGTATTATCTATCATAATGTTACTGCTATAAATACAGTGTTCTTGAAACCTTTTTTCTTATAATGAAATTTTATTTTAAATTTTCTTTAGTTTCAACATGCAATACAAGAAGGTAGTAACAGTATCAATTAAGTTATCGGTCGTCACATTTTCCTTAGGGCCAAGTGAATTTTAAGTGTATTTTCGTTGTTCAACCAAGTCAATTTAAAGTGTGAGGACCAGGAGTTTGTAATGGATCCGGTGGGAGATGGGGAGCCAGTGAAGGTTTTTGAGGACAATATTACAGAGGTGATAGAAGGAGGTTTTGACGGTATGGCGGATGTGGGATTCATGGGAAAGGGTGGGATCAAAAATTACTCCAAGATTGCGGGCCTGGGGGGAGGGGGAGACCATGGTGCCGTTGATAGTGAGTGTGGGGGATTTGTGAGTTTGCTGCGGGTGGATTTTGAGTCGATGAGGAGGAGTTCAGTTTTGTTGCTATTGAATTTGAGGAAGTTATTTTGCTTCCAGAGTGTAAGTGTAGACAGGCATGATTCGATGTGGGAGAGGGGGGGGGGGGGTTGGGGGGTGCTGAAGTAAATCTGGGTGTTGTCGGCATAACAGTGGAAGTCCATGGAGAAATGGCGAAGTAACTGACCAAGGGGGAGGAGGTAAATGATGAAGAGGAGGGGGCTGAGTACAGAACCTTGGGGAATGCCTTGTGTGACGGTGACTGTGGCAGATGTGTGGTTGTGGAGGGAGATGAAGTGAGATCTGTCGGAGAGGTATGAGTGAAGCCAGCTGAGTGCAGTACCTTCAATACCGAGGTTGCTGAGTCTGGTGAGTAGGCTGGTGTGGTTTACAGTATCGAAGGCTGCACTCTGGTCAAGGAGGATGAGGAAGTTGAGGGAACCAGCATCGGAAGAGGTGAGGAGGTCATTGAAGACTTTGAGGAGAGCAGTTTCTGTGCTGTGGAGGGGGCGGAAGCCAGATTGGAGGGATTCAAAGAGGTTATTGGCGTGGGATGGGATTGGAGTTGTTTGGTGACTATGCGTTCAAGGGTTTTGGAGAGGAAGGGGAGGTTGGAGATTGGGGCGGTAGTTACAGAGGGAGGCGGGGTCGAGATCGGGTTTCTTGAGGGTGGGGGTGACAGCAGCAGATTTAAGAGGATGGTGAACCGTATAAGTTTGTGATCAGAGAGAGAAAGGGACATGGGTGGAGGTCGAGTACAGGGATATTGATGAAGCAGACAAGGTTGAGGATGTGTCCTTTGTCATGGGTGGGGAAGGTGACATGTTGGGTGAGACTGAAATTAGCCAGTAAAGTGGTGAATTCAAATGAGAGCTTGCAGGTGGGGGAGTCCATGTGGATATTAATGTCACCAAGTTACAGCAGGCGTGGAGAGAGGGTTGATGCTAGTGTGGATATATCCATCTCATCGCTGGTTGTTTTTCACTCGGAGGCTCAGTCCATGTGATGTAACTTCTGCTGCAGTGGATTGTGGGTCAGAACCTCCATGAAGCTGCTGTTTTAAACCACAGGACTGGAAGTTGTCTCCCTCCTACAGACGACACAGAGACACTGAGGAACCACACCAGACTCCAAACCCAGGATAAAGAGGTTCAGTGAATGTGGTGTTGAAGGTGTGGAGGTGGATCAGTGAGTCAGAGGAGACACTGTCGAAGGACAGAGAGCCAGCAGGACAGTCCACATACACTGCTACTCTGTGAGAGACAGAGGAGGAGGAGGAGATGGATGTTTCTCTGTTATTGTGCCAGACAGAGTAATGTCCACGATCAGAGCAGATCAGACTCCAGGACTGATCATTCTCTCCAAACACACAGTCTCCTTTAAACACAAGCTTCCTCTCCTCACTTAAAAACATAGTGAAAATGCATTATTAAGACCCAAACGTATCCGATAGCCTAGTTATTGTAATATGTCCTTATTTTTTACCGTACAAACTTACCAGCAGTTCATCGAGTGTGGTTCGACGTTCAGTCATAACAGTGACAGTTAGCAAGACTGTGCTAACATCTTCACCCTAAATTCACCGCCTAAAACTTGCTATTTTATCTACATTTAAGTAAAAGTTAGGAAGTATGAACGCACACACATGTCGCTGTCTGTGTGTGTGAGCCAGCAGCGTGTTGACAGTTGGTCGCCTCATGTCTGCTGGCGCTAGCTGACATTTATTTTATGAAATGTTAAAAAACTCACCTTTAAACACAAGCTTCCTCTCCTCACGTCCAATCCTCCTGTATAGAAAGATTCCCGCTTTAAAACTGTACCAGAATAGGGAGTTTAAAATGACCCCTCGCCGATATTAAAAGGTTTTAAAGCGAGGTAGAAAAAAAAAGTTTCACGTTTATTTTCAAACTTCTCCCGGCGGCCGCACGCTACGTCACAGAATGACAGGCGACGTTAGATGACGAAGCACGGCGAACTTCCACATGGGAGTTGTAGTCCAAAATGCAAAAGATAGATAGATAGATAGATAGATAGATAGATAGATAGATAGATAGATAGATAGATAGATAGATAGATAGATAGATAGATAGATAGATAGATAGATAGATAGATAGATAGATAGATAGATAGATAGATAGATAGATAGATAGATAGATAGATAGATAGATAGATAGATAGATACCCTTTCACTTTTCTTACTGTATTTTAGATATAAGACGAAATAATTTTTGGCATTTTTAATAGTTTTTTGGCAGCATTTGCAGTGTTTTTGCTGCATCTTGCTGAGTGTTACACTGATAATGAACACAATATACAGTATATATTACAAGTCTGAATAAAAAGAAAATTCTCCATTAGGACCAAGTGACTTTTTCTTCATTTATTTTATGAAATCAATACAAATACACAGAAAGAGAAGGCATTAGTACAAGAAACATTGTGAATCTGGCCATGAAAAGTATGCAGTTTGCAAGCAGTATGCTATTTTGACATACTTTCAAAATATCTTTTTCATCCTAACATGGCTCCTTGATCTTGCCTCTTGCTTATATATTATATATCTGTCTCATCGCTGGTTGTTTTCACTGAGAGGCTCAGTCCATGTAACTTCTGCTGCAGTGGATTGTGGGTCAGAACCTTAAAACCACAGGACTGGAAGTTGTCTCCCTCCTACAGATCACACAGAGCCACTGAGGAGTCATACCAGAACCCAAACCCAGGATACAGAGGTTCAGTGAATGTGGTGTTGAAGGTGTGGAGGTGGATCAGTGAGTCAGAGGAGACACTGTAGAAGGACAGAGAGCCAGCAGGACAGTCCACATACACTGCTACTCTGTGAGAGACAGAGGAGGAGGAGATGGATGTGTATCTGTTATTGTGACTGACAGAGTAACTTCCACCATCACGATCAGAGCATGTCAGACACCAGGACTGATCATTCCTTCCAAACCTACAGTCATCACTGATTCCTTTCCTGCTGATTCCTCTGTAACTCACTGATATATGAACCCTTCCTCTCCACTCGACCTCCCAGTAACCGCGACCAGTCAGACGATTACTACACAGCAGCTGAGGGAAGCGGTCAAACCTCTCTGGGTGATCAGGATATGGCTGCTGCTCCTCCACACATGTCACCTTCCTGTTGTTGTCAGACAGTTTGAGTTCTCTGTTTACTGTGTTTGTGTCCAGTGTGAGTTCACAGGCCCCTGATGGAGAGAAAAAGACACAACACAGCAGCAGTTTATCATCAGACACCTGAAGGGTTTATTCTCTGATTGTGTCCTGATGTTCATTTCTATAAAGTTTAATGACGACACATT
Organism: Ammodytes marinus; assembly: GCF_949987685.1. Lineage (NCBI taxonomy): Eukaryota > Metazoa > Chordata > Actinopteri > Uranoscopiformes > Ammodytidae > Ammodytes > Ammodytes marinus. Next base: position 2,148,452 of record NC_137233.1, on the reverse strand, counting down.
TTGTTTGTGGTGTAAAGAAAACCTGAAAACCAAGAGATACTACTGAACTTGGAAACATGACATCCCTGGCATATTTGCATTTAAATTACTATTATCAAAATAAATACATTTTTACAACTTGTACCTAAATACATTCATTAGTTATATTACACATCTGCATTTTGTCTCCATCAGTCAAACTGAATCCACACTTACACTTCCTCAGACCAGGTTTTAACCTCTGCTCTCCACCGTGGTCCATCCTGGAGGAAGAAACACAGTCAGAATGATTTTCTATCAACATGAGTCCTAACTGCTGTTCAACATGAAGCAGTGTTCCTCAGTGTGTCAATCAAATAACATCTTATAAAAAAATATATATATAAACAGTTTGTGGCCAAAATTATTAGAACACCAGAGCTGAAAATATTGACCTTTTTGCCTCAAGAACCTGATTTAATTTCACAATGTTCATGAAATATGCAGTTGCTTTGAGTACAGCAAATATCAGATGAAGTCAATTTCAATCAAGAATTGATTTTGAATCAAATTGTGGGATTCCTAAATATTCACACTCCTTTGTCACGCCACACCTTTGTCCTGACACCACTCTCAGAAGCATTAAACTGACCATTTAGATTGATTCATGTTATCAGTTTGTTTCATTGTTTTCCTATCATGGCTATCGATCAGATCGCTTGTTTGAGCTACCAGTTCTATAAGAGAAAACACATGTCCTTCTTCATGATGGACCAGAGGGGAAGGACACCAGCAGTGTGTGAGCTCTTGTTGTCTGTCCATACCTGAGAGTGTCCAGTCTCCAGTCTGGATCCTCCGACAGCAGCTTCACTCCTGAGTCTCCAGGATGGTTGTAGCTCAGGTCCAGCTCTCTCAGATGGGAGGGGTTGGATTTCAGAGCTGAGGCCAAAGACTCACAACCTTCTGTTGTGACCAGACAGCCTGACAGACTGGAAGTAGAAAAGTATCATGAACTCAGTATTATGTCAGTGGAAAAATCCTACAAATGTTCAATGAGCAGGATTTTGAAAGATCCACTGTTAAAGAAACAGATGAATTCTGACCTGAGTGTTTCCAGTTTACAGTGTGGACTCTTCAGTCCAATGGACAGATGCTTCACTCCTGAATCCTGCAGGTCGTTGTTACTCAGGTCCAGCTCTCTCAGACTAGAGGACTGGGAGCTGAGAACTGAGGACAGAGCTTCACAGCTTCTCTCTGAGAGATTACAGCCACTCAGCCTAAAGGAGAATTAGGGAACACAAATGCATGATGGTTTATTATTTAAGAAAAGAAGCATTGACTGGGGATGTGGATTGTTACCTTGTATTAATATTGACCCATTATCGAGACTCAAGTCTTTAGTGATACAGCTATCGATACTTTTCTATTATTTGGTTGAAAGATGAGGCAACACTGTCAACATAACTGATTTTACTTCTAATGCGAACATAACTTGTTATTAAACCGGTTCAACTTCCATTAGCTGCGAAAACAAGTTTCTCACTCTTCATTCACATCTGCCTAATAATCCTTTTGATGAGCAAACCTGAACACATCACATCTTAAACTGTACGCAACTTTGTTTATTTATTTAGATAAACGCTCTTATCATGCCCAATTCAACACACACTGACTATTTATTCCACAATCTTTAATGGACAATGAACCTATGCAGACCGGTGATTGGATACGACCCTAAAGTGATTGGATTGATTAGATTTAAACGTCGTGACTCGATTCGAGATGTAACATTATGTTATAGAACCTACTGGACTCGATAGCAGAATCAATAACGTTAGTGAAATTTCAGGTTTTGAAAGAAACAAAACAGGGTGCTTAATATAACTGGGTGTCTAGCCCCATCCCTCCTCTTTACATGTATCATGTGTCCACCTACAGAGCTTTGTTGGAGGCTTTGACCACTGGCAGCAGCCTCAGAAGAGCCTCCTCTGAAGCAGAGTATTTATTCAGGTCAAACACGTCCAGATCTTCTTCTGATGACAGTAAGATGAAGACCAGAGCTGACCACTGAGCAGGAGACAGTTCATCTGAGGAGAGACTTCCTGAACTCAGGGACTGTTGGATCTCCTGCACTAGAGAACGATCATTCAGTTCATTCAGACAGTGGAACAGATTGATGCTTTTCTCTGAAGAGATATCCTCACTGATCCTCTTCTTGATGTACTCAACTGTTTTCTTGGTATCTGTCTTCTTGTTGGTGTCTGAGCTACTTCCTGTCTGTGTCAGCAGACCTCTTAGGAGATTCTGATTGGTCTGCAGTGAAAGACCAAGGAGGAAGCGGAGGAACAAGTCCAGGTGTCCATTTGGACTCTGCAAGGCCTTCTTCACAGCACTCTGGTAGAGATGTGTTAGTTTAGATTTGTTTCTGAAGACTTTAGACCGCCAGGATGTTTGTTCATCAGACATCAGATTGACTCCAGAGTTGATGAATGTCAGATGGACATGAAGAGCAGCCAGAAACTCCTGAACGCTCAGATGGACGAAGCAGAACACCTTGTCCTGGTACAGTCGACTTTCCTCTCTGAAGATCTGTGTGAACACTCCTGAGTACACTGAGGCTGCTGTGATATCGATGCCACACTCTCTCAGGTCTGATTCATAGAAGATCAGGTTTCCTTTCTGCAGCTGCTCAAAAGCCAGTTTTCCCAGACACTCAATCATCTTCCTGCTCTCTGGACTCCAGTGTGGATCTGTCTCACCTCCTCCATCATACTTGGTGTTCTTCAGTTTGGCCTGAACCACCAGGAAGTGGATGTACATCTCAGTCAGGGTCTTGGGCAGATCTCCTCCGGTCTTCAACACATCCTCCAGAACTGTAGCAGTGATCCAGCAGAAGACTGGGATGTGGCACATGATGTGGAGGCTTCGTGATGTCTTGATGTGGGAGATGATTCTGCTGGCCAGCTCCTCATCTTTGAATCTCTTCCTGAAGTACTCCTCCTTCTGTGGGTCAGTGAACCCTCTGACCTCTGTCACCATGCCAACACAGTCAGGAGGGATCTGATTGGCTGCTGCAGGTCGTGTGGTTATCCAGAGGCGAGCAGAGGGAAGCAGTTTCCCCCTGATGAGGTTTGTCAGCAGCACATCCACTGAGGTGGACTCTGTCACATCAGTCAGGATCTCATTGTTGTGGAAGTCCAGAGGAAGTCGACACTCATCCAGACCGTCAAAGATGAACACAACCTGGAACTCTTCAAAGCTGCAGATTCCTGCTGCTTTGGTTTCAGTAAAGAAGTGATGAACAAGTTCCACCAAGCTGTACTTTTTCTCTTTCAGCATATTCAGCTCTCTGAACGTGAATGGAAATGTGAACTGTATGTCCTGGTTGGTTTTGTCTTCAGCCCAGTCCAGAGTGAACTTCTGTGTTAAGACAGTTTTCCCAATGCCAGCCACTCCCTTTGTCATCACTGTTCTGATTGGTTCATCTCTTCCAGGTGAGGCTTTAAAGATGTCTTCTTGTCTGATTGTTGTTTCTGGTCTGTGTGGTTTCCTGGATGCTGTTTCAATCTGTCTGACCTCATGTTCATCATTGACCTCTCCAGTCCCTCCCTCTGTGATGTAGAGCTCTGTGTAGATCTGATTCAGAAGGGTTGGGTTTCCTGCTTTAGCGATCCCCTCAAACACACACTGGAACTTCTTCTTCAGGTTAGTCTTTAGTTCACGCTGACAAACTTCAGAATAACTTCCTGAATTAAAACAGTAGAAATAAGATCATTGAGTAATCATAATTTAAAATGCAAACATGAATGCATACACACATATTTCCTCCTTCATCTCTTGAGAATTTGGTAAATGTCCCATTTCACGTTCATGTTGAAGCTTTAGAGAAATCCTCTTACTGCTCCACAGAAGGTCAGCCAGCTCCTCCTGCTTCATTCTCCTCAGGAAGTGCAGTGTGATCTTCAGAAATGCTTCTCTGCTGCTCCTCCTCTGCTCTTCATCCTCACCATCCAACACCTCCTCATCCTCCCTCTGACCCTCTAAGCATTCTGGGTAATCTGGACTCAGAATCTTCTGGATCTTCTTCAGCTCGTTCTTCACAAACGTGACGATGTTTTCCTCCAGCAGCTGCAACAGAATATTATATGAAACATCAGAAACATGATGGACAGACTGACGGTCCAAATAAAACATGGAAGTTATTGTGAACAGAACAGATGTAAAGTAGTTGTTGTACATGTACAGACCATGAATGTGGAGTCCAGGTGTGTTTGTTGCTGCTGGGCAGACCGACCACTGGGACCCTCTGAGACCTCCTGGTCCAACACGCTGTCGGAATACAGATTTATTATTTCTTTATTATTATTCTTCAACAGAGATAAAACAGGGATAGGGAGGGGAATGACAGGCAGAGAAAGACCCTGGCTGGAATCGAACCGGGTCTGCTGCAACAAGGCCAGAGCCTCTATGGGGGGCACCATAGAGTTTCCCCAATTACAGCAAATTTAAAGGCACATTACTTTTTTAAGTCTTACCAAGAGGAGAGTCCATCTTTAAACGTTAGAGGTTCAGCCTTTGACCAGTCGCTCTTGAAGGACACACAGCTGGGTCCAGGTCCAGGAGAGTCCAGTCTCTGATGGATCCTGGTAGACAGAGAGGAAGAACATACAGAGACAGAAATTCACCTTTTAATCTTCAGCCACAGAAGCTAATGGAGAAACAAACAGCTAAGGGATCCAGGTAACACAGATAACCTGTAAAACATGGGCTGCCCTGCACTCTTCTATTCAGAACTGATGAGATTCTCACCACTTTAGGTAGTTAAGTTAAGTATCTTATCTTTATTAATCAATTTAAACGAGGCACATTGAAATTTGTCTCATCCCCTCTCAATTTACTTCGAAGGGGGTCAGAGCACAGGGTCAGCCATAGTTATTATATTATATTATTATTATTATTATTATTATTATTATTATTATTATTATTATTATTATTATTATTATTATTATTATTATTATTATTATTATTATTATTATTATTATTATTATTATTATTATTATTCAATGCTGCAGACATGATAAAGTAACTTGATGTTGACTTACTCTGTTTCTGGAGAACGTCCTTTGAAACAAAGTGGTGGCTCCTTGGAACAGTCGCTCTTGAAGGACACACAGCTGGGTCCAGGTCCAGGAGAGTCTGGTTTGTCATGTTGGATCCTGATGGAATCACAACAATGTAAAATGCTTCTGAAGATTATTGTTTTAGTTTTGAATGTTTTAATACCTTAAAGAGGACCTATGATACTTTTCGACTTTTATGACCTATAAACGTTTTTATAATGATTTATAGTCATGTTTAACCATACTAGAGTATCAAATAATTACGTACATGCATTTCGACGTATTCCCTGCTGACCGTCTGGGGTGGCTATGCAGAGCACTAAACACTATGGCAGCCGGTTGAGAACTAACTTGTTCAAATTTCCGGGTTTTCTCTGTCACGCTCGGGTCGTTTCTGTCATGTTTCCATGTATGGTAATGCTGCCGCTCAGGCAAGCTCCGGCTGCATGCCCCCACCTTCCTGAAAATCTCCCGCTGCTGGAAGGAAGGTAACCAATCACAACGGAGTGGGGTTTGCAGCAGGGGGGAGGGGGGAGGGGCGGAGAAGCTCAAACCAGTGTGTAGAGAGAGACTGCTGTGCTCGCTAGGGTAAGAGGAAGAGTGTCCCGAAAATCTACATAGTTTTTTGTGATGTGATTCGTGTCAGGTTGCTCTATAGCAGTTTTTAACAAGAAATTAAGACCAGAAAAGTAGTATAATAGGATCTCTTTAAACAAATACAACGTAAAATAAATTATTTAATAAATGATTACTGTTGTCCAGCTTTAAACTTCATAGGTTCATCCATAGACCGGTCACTCTTGACGGACACACAGCTGGGTCCAGGTCCAGGTCTGTTCAACACAACACACACACACACACACACACACACACACACACACACACACACACACACACACACACACACACACACACACACACACACACACACACACACACACACACACACACACACACACACACACACACACACACACACAGCTTTGAGTGTGAATAATGATGGTGCAGTGATTTGAGTCATGGACAGTTAGAGATCCTCATGTCACCTCTGAGCTTTGGTCTGGCCGTCATGTTCCCCACACAGAGTGGTTTTAGAGGGAGGGACTCCCTCCTCTCTGTCCTCACTCTGATCCATAGCAGAGCCCACACCTTCACACAAACACAACAACATGTTCATTCATTACAACAAGCTTTACATCACAGGACACATTAGTTCACTGTCACTAACAGACACAAACATTCAGGGCTGACAGAAACCTGGTTGGATCCTGGAATGAAGTGGTAACGTTAATATCACAAGCTAACTACAACAAAGTAAAAATGTTTACAACAAAGCTACTTCACAGCCTGCCACTTACATTTAGAGTCACACCCTCATAACTGCACTGTCTAAAATCAACATCAGAGTGATGTGATAACCTGTTCAACAAGTGACAAGTGTTTTCAGTGTGTCCCCGCCTCCTCTCCTTTACCTGCCTGAGGCTAATGTTGATCTATTGTATTTAGAGGATGTGTGTAAGAGATGTGTTTATATTGTTTATGATCTGTTTGGCATTGAGTCTGATGCTCTTATACTTAAAGGCCTACTTCACCGGTTTTAATATGAAGGTGTATTGAATTCTGAGATCCTATGTAGTATAAATGTGCAAAGAAAATTGAAATCGGTTCATCCTAGCCTGAGAAAAGGCAGAAAGAGTGTTTTTTAACCCTATACTCTCCTTCTCGTGACATCACAGAAAGAGAAATATAAGGTTAAAAAAAACTTACTTTGTAAATATTACTGTGATGTCTTTTACTTTGACATCACAGTAATATTTACAAGTACGTTTTTTTTAACCCTATATTTCTCTTTCTGTGATGTCACGAGAAGGAGAAATATAGGGTTAAAAAACAGTCTTTCTGCCTTTTCTCAGGCTAGGATGAACCGATTTAAAAAAATGTTGCACATTTATACTACATAGGATCTCAGAATTCAATACACCTTCATATTCAAACCGGTGAAGTAGGCCTTTAAAATGAGTGTTTCACTTGATCTTGACATTTTTTTTTGCATCATCACAGAAACTCACTCAGTATCAGATAAATCACAAAATAGAACAGATGGTGACATACAAAGTAGATCAGCAGCAGATATGATGTGCATTAAGCTGTATTAAAAAAAACATGGACATAGAATATTGACATGGATGCTATTGAGGAAAAACTAAAATATTAATAAAAAAAAACTAAATCCAATATTTAGAGTTATGTCCTGTGTAGTATTTATTTCTGGGGCTGATGGGTCACTGGATCACATATTGTGGAAGCTTCTGAAGATTTTTTTTTTCTTTGTTTAAAATGAATGAATTTCACGTCATCAATCAAAATATGTGTGCTACTGCTACATGATCCACATTTAGTATAATTGAATATGGCCAAGTCAGCATGAAAATAATGCATTTTGTGTTCACTTCACAGTATTTTATTGACGATGACATGTGGTTACGTATTAAAAGACTTAATGGGACATTTTGTCATGAAATGGCCTTTGAGGTTCCTACTTTTAAATCTCACTAATCATTTATTTATACTTGTTTCACGACTAATAAATGGCAAGCACAAATGTTTCCATGATAAAAGCAGCTCAGCCAAAATGATTCAAGGTGTGGGACCAGTTCAGACACTCCCTGCATATTTCACTGATGACGTGAGCTCATGTTACAATCAAACTGCCGTTGATTCAACTGAACAAAACTAACAAAACTACATGGAAATCTTTCTAAAGTCACAGTTCTTTAACACAGACAGAAACTCTACAGCATATTACAAATAGATATTAAGAAACAGCCAATCAGCATCAAGAAACATTTCTACCGTCCAGTTAAACAGCGACACAGCACAATGTGATCAAAGTGATCCTGATGATCAGACATTTACAGGTTTCTCTGGGAGGATTCTCACCTGCTGAACTGACTTCAGGTCGACTTACAGACACTTTCCACCTTCATGTGTGGAGGAAACACTGGGAGAGAAGACGCTGCTCATTTCATCCTGCTCAGTCCTGCTGTGTGTGTGTGATCTGAGGACGCCGTCACACCCTCATAACTAAACAGTCCAAAACTAAACAAATTAAAGTCACGTGAAAACCTGTTCAACAAGTGAAGAGTGTTTCCAGTCTGTCCCCGCCTCCTCTCCTTTACCTGCCTGTTGATCTATTGTACCTGTGTGTTAGAGATGTGTTTATATGGTTTATGATCCGTTTGGCATAAAATATGATAATTTTGTGAGTTTTCCATTTGGTCTTTACATTGTGTGTCACCATTTCTCCATAGAATTACATCATCACAGAAACTCAGTCAGTGTGGTGTAGTTCCAGTATCCGTCCACTAGATGGTGCTATTGATATTCAAAGTTAATCAGCAGCTTGTGCATTAACATGTTGAAGAAAAACACATGGATTTTCTATAAATATATTAAAGGTTCAGTAAGCGGAATGGTCAGTTTAGCTAACTTCCTGTCACTGACTGCAGTTAGCAGTCCCCTCCCTCGTCCCCACGTCACCACATTAATGCACTGCGGTCGTCAAACAGTGAGTTTTTTAGCATCTCAGATAAGTAAGTGTGATCAAATATTATGTGCATTAAGATGTTGAAGAAAAACACATGAATTTTCTATCAATATACTAATATAAAAAACAATAAACACTAATAATCCAATTTAAAGAGTCATATGTGTTTATTATCAGGAAATTATTGAATTAACGTTTTCAAAGAAAGATCATTTTGACTCATGTTTCACATCAAAGGGTTAAAAAAACAGAATTAAATTAAAGACCAATTTAACAGAAAACTAAAGTGTAGAAAAACACAAAATCTTCAGTGTTAGCTTGTTGGTTTGGTGTCTGGGGCGTAAGCAGCTGTTTCTGCCTCTTCAGCTGCGTTCAGCTCAGATAGAAAACTCATAGTTTACACCTGGACTCCTTTCACTGCTTCAAGTCGTTCTGGTGCATTCTTCTATTTTTCCTCCTCATTGTCCTACAGCTGTTCTCTAAAATAATGTGTTTTTGCAGCGTTTTTTGGGGATTTTTTTCGTTCTTTGGGTGTTTTTTGCTCCATTTCTTTGGCCGTTATTTTGACGATTGAGTGGTTTTCCTTTTATAAAAAGAGGGGGAAAAACTGATAATGGCAACAAAAAAGTAACAAAAGAGTATTGCTAAAATAGGACATCACAAATAAAAGTAGAACAATTGTCCGTTCGGGCTGTTTTTTTTGGTGCCTTTTCGGGGGACTCTTTTTGGGGACTTTTTTCTACTGAGTTCTTTTTGACCCAAAAATCGTTAAAAGCGCAAATAATGCATCAGAATGGGATAAAAGTATGTGTTCTAATATTGTGCAAGATGTTTTCTATGTATTTTGCGACTCTCTTTGCTTTTTTCATTGTCCTTCAACTGTTCTCTAATATAATGTGTTTTTTGCAGTGTTTTTGGGGTGGTTTTTGCTGCATTTCTTTTGCCGTTATTGGGTTGATTGGATGTTTTTTTACAAAAAGAGCATGAAAAAGTGGAAAAAGGGGACAAAAAAATTACAAAAAAGGCGAAAAAAGATGTGGTTAACAAAAATGACATCACAATTGAATATAAAAACATTATCCGATTGGTGCCTTTTTGGGGCATTTTTTTTAGCAGATCTTTTGACGAAAAAGCTTTAAAAATATTAATAATGCATCAAAATATAAAAAATACATGTAAATATTTAAAAAAGCAACATACTGCAGCAGGCCATAACAAGTATGTAGTTTGCATGCAGTATGTTCCAATTTGTACAGGTATATTTCGTCATAATGTCGCGCCTTGAACTTGCCTCTTAGATTAGATTAGATTTGTTTCACTTTGTCATAACACAACAACAAGTTACAATGCAACACAATATAGGTGGGTCTAACCAGAGTGCAAACATCGGTTTTATGCAATATGCGAATCATTAATTACAATAATTTAACAGTAAAGTGAAGTCCAAGTAGTGCAAATAGAAAATGCAAGTGAGCAGTAGGGACTAGGCAGTATGAGATAGAGATGGGTATCTTGTAAGCAGTCTAACTGCTGAGGGGAAGAAGCTGTTTTTAGTCCTGTTTGCTTTGCCTGGGAGGCTGCGGTAGCATGCCCCAGAGCGGGTGTCACGTTGGAGGATGATCAGTCCATGGTTGGGGTGAGAGGTTGATGATGTTACCTGGCTTTCGTAGGCACCTCTTCTCATATATAGAGGTTATGGTAGGGAGTGTGTTATTGGTGATGCGTTGGGCGATCTTCACCACCCTCTGCAGTGATTTCAGGTCCATGATGTTTCCGTACCAGACTGTGATGCAGGTGGTGAGGATGCTCTCGATGGTACAGCGGTAACAGTTCAACAGCACTTTGGGAGGATAGATGGATTTGAGACAGTTTCCTGAGGAAGATGATGCGTTTGTGGGCTTTCTTGAAGAAGGTTGTGATGTTGGGGGTCCAGGAGAGGTCCTCAGAGACGTGGACTCCAAGGAACTTAAAGCTGGTGACACACTCGACCTCCTCCCCATTGATATGGACAGGGGAGTGCGTGACTGTTTGGTTCCTTCTGAAGTCCACAATGATCTCTTTGGTCTTGTGTGTGTTGAGGACCAGGTTGTTGTTGGTGCAACACTCTGCTATGTGCCAGACCTCCTCCCTGTATGCCGTCTCCTCATTAATGCTGATGAGCCCGACCACTGTTGTGTCGTCTGCGCCATGTGTGTTTGAACCGTGCACAGGACTGCAGTGGGAAGAGGGAATAGAGGAGGGGACAAAGCACGGAGCCCTGAGGAAGACCAGTGTTCAGGATGAGGGTTTGGGAAGTGAGTTTTTCCAGTCTGACATGCTGGGGTCTGTTGTTCTTGCTTATATATCCGTCTCATTGCGGTTGTTTTCACTGGGAGGCTCAGTCCTTGTGATGTAACTTCTGCTGCAGTGGACTGTGGGTCAGAACTTTCATAAAGCTGCTGGTTTAAACCACAGGACTGGAGGTTGTCTCCCTCCTACAGATGACACAGAGACACTGAGGAACTCGACAATACCCCAAACCCAGGGTAAAGAGGTTCAGTGAATGTGGTGTTGATGGTGTGGAGGTGGATCAGTGAGTCAGAGGAGACTCTGTAGAAGGACAGAGAGCCAGCAGGACAGTCCACATACACTGCTACTCTGTGAGAGACAGAGGAGGAGGAGATGGATGTTCTTCTGTTATTGTGACAGACACAGTAACCACCACGATCAGAGCAGATCAGACTCCATGACTGATCATTCCATCCAAACACAGAGTATTTTCTGCCTCCTTTCCTTCTGATTCCTCTGTAACTCACTGATATATCAACCTCTCCTCTCCACTCGACCTCCCAGTAACGGCGACCAGTCAGACCATTACTACACAGCAGCTGATGCCAGGAGTCAAATCTCTCTGGATGATCAGGATATGGCTGCTTCTCCACCACACATGTCACCTTCCTGTTGTTGTCAGACAGTTTGAGGTTTCTGTTTACTGTGTTTGTGTCCAGTGTGAGTTCACAGGAATCTGATGGAGAGACAAAGACACAACACAGCAGCAGTTTATCATCAGACACCTGAAGGGTTTATTCTCTGATTGTGTCCTGATGTTCATTTCTATAAAGTTTAGTGATGACACATTTTGTCTGTGGTGTAAAGAAAACCTGAAAACCATTTTTGAGTTAGAGATACTACAGAACCTCTTGAGTAAAGTAAAAAAGTATCTGATTTTAAAATTATTTAAGTATGTGTAAGTATAATCAGGAAAATGTACATAAAGTATTACAAGTCAAAGTGACTGTCCTACTATTATACTGTATATTAGATTATTATGATATCATGCATTTAAAAGCAGGATTTGTAGCTGGGAATAATTTGCAAATAAGTTTTATTTTCATTGTGGATTTAAGTTGTTATTATTTATTTGTATTAAATATTTATTGTTTGCCTGGTAACAAGGGAAATGATTGAAAGGAAAAGCAGCAGATTTCCAATTTGGCAAGTTGGAACCATGACATTCCTGGAATATTTGCATATTTGCATTAGGATTACGTTATATCAAAATAAATACATTTCTCTCAATGCTCAAGTAAAGTAAAAGTGCATACAACTTGCACCTAAATACATTTAGTTAAAATACACGTCTGCATTTTGTCTCCATCAGTCAAACTGAATCCACACTTACACTTCCTCACACCAGGTCTTAACCTCTGCTCTCCACCGTGGTCCACCCTGGAGGAAGAAACACAGTCAGAATGATTTTCTATCAACATGAGTCCTAACTGCTGTTCAACATGAAGCAGTGTTCCTCAGTGTGTCAGTGTGACAGAGAAACAGGCTGAAACTGATCAACTGTCTCCACCATTCTCTCACTGCTGTCTGACACAAGAAGAAGATTATATATTTATTAGGGCAGTAAATCGATTAAAGTATTATGAAAACATAATATTTATATACTTTAAATACAGTTGTGGCCAAAATGATTGAGGGGGGTCTGGTAGCCTACACTGTTCGGATCAACCAGTGATTAGCATAGTCATTCAAAAACTCTGATATGTATTTTACAACAGCCATCACCTGTTCCTGAGGCTGAAATGGTACCACACCATAATACTATCCCTCCATGTTTAACTGTCAGTAAGAGACACACATTTTTATATCTCTCCCCCTCCCTCTGTCGAATCATACACTCTTCGCCAGTTGCCAAACTGTTCAATCTTTGACTCAAAAGTCCACAACACTTTAAACCAACCTTCATTTGTACATTTCTTGTCTTTTCTTGTCTAGCAATTTTCAGGTGTTTGTCTCTATTTTTCTCTTTCAGTAATGGTTTCTTTGCTGCTATTCTGCCAAGTCCTTCTTCTCCCAGTTTCTAACGCAGTTCTTGAAGACATTGTTGCATTAGCCATTGTGTTGTTGATCTTGTCAAGCAGTTAATTTAAAGGTCACATATTATGCTAAATGCACTTTTTAAATGTGTTCTAACATATCCATGCGGCCACGGTGTGCCTAGAGACTGCCAAAATATAAAAAAAAATAACAATCTCTCCTTTTCTCACTCTCCCCCTCTCTGAAACCCCCACCCCTCCCCCCCAATATACTCCGTTCATAATTCTCACGGTTTATGACGTCATAAACTGCACAGCCACATCCCCATATTTTCTATATAATATATGTCCATGCTTCCGATGCTTCCCTCCCACATTAGTAACCAGAAATTTCCACCGTGCAGTAGTCTATGATAAAAAAAAAAAAAAAAAAAAAAGTCTATGATAACCCCACCCCCCCATTTCTTATTGGTCCACGGCCCCAAAATCCCGTGGCCGAGATCCCATGAGATCTCCTCTTGAAAATTTTCCGAGCGACAGCCATGTTGCTTTCCCCGCTAAGCGACAAGATGCCCATAGTAGCCTACAGCCTGAATGTTACATACACCAACACAGAATGCTTTTGCTCAGAGTGGCCAAGTCTCACGCTTTGGCCGTGAGACACACGCACATCAACCAGTTCACACGCTCACACGCCACACCTCCAATTTCTCACGCAGAGAAATGAATCCCCGTAATTTTTTATTTTTTTTTGGTACTTTTACTTTGAAAGTCTTATTTTGAAAAGCTAAACGGACTGAGTTCCGTGACATCCTCTTTCTGAACGCGCGTTAACGTTATGCTTTGATGTGCACTGTGCATTCGAAGCGGGAGGCGAGCATGGACATATAAAGGAGGCGAGCCCCCTACCTGCACCTTCTCTTCCGAGGTGTGTGTTGATAGCGTGCCAAGTTACCGCTGATAAGAATTGTGTCCCCGCCGGCCGGTGAGCGCGCGTGCATCAAACATATTAACCCTTCAATCTCACTCAAGTAAATTCAGAAGATCTTTGGATCGTTTTGATGTCAAAACTGTTCTCTTAGCTTAGCTCCAGCCCGGAGCCTCTGGGTAACAACACTGTGTTCGCAGTCACGACTCACGTAGTGTCTCTCTAGTATTGCGAGAGCACGGCAGAGACGGTGGGAGAGCCCCATGGCCATATAAAGAAAGCCCGGCAGAGAGGTGGGAGGGGCCAGCCAGATCGCACAAATACAGCTCATCCTGAGACCAGAGGACAATCAGGGTATAGAGGCTTGCTACAATAAATGATCTGAATGGGTTTTTCAGCAAACATCTAAAAAAATAAGTATTAGGGACTACTTGGACCATATAAAATTGACAGCAAAGTGCATAATATGTTACCTTTAAGGTCTTTTCTCTGTCCTTAAGACTAAGAATTTCCAGATGCTTCACTTGTCTGTCTGAAAGTTATTATTTTTTTTTTATATACATTGCCCTTGTGTGAATTGGTGGCATCATGGCGGTCTAAAGTGTAGTTTATAGTGCTCGAGTAAAATAGGCCTGACTTCTTTCTTTGTAAGGAAAATGAAATCAATCTCTTTATCATGGCTCTAATCTATGTTTTATAGAGCATAATGATGACTTTGTAGATATTTTATTTGTAGGCCTATATTTTAAAGCTGGGGTATGTGATTTCTGATTGGTCAAATTTAACATGAGCTGTACACTTTGACCAATCAGAGCGAGGCTCCGATTCTCTGTTCTTATTGGCTGTTGGGACTGTCCATTCACTTTGGCACGACGTTGTTGGTGTAGAGCGTGTCAGAGAGGGACCATAGGGGAGGGACCATAGAGAAAATGTGGAACGGTTGAGGTATTAGGATTCGAATCTCCATCCCAACTGCCATTTTCTCCCCAAAACCTCCACCCCAGCTTTAATGGCCAATTCAACAAAAATAACTGAAAACATCAGTGTTCTTACTGTATAATTTGGGACATCACTGTATATATCACCCCTAGACATCTTTAACAGCTCCCTTCGTCATTCCATCCTGTCCTGAAATCTTCCTTTGTACTGAATTGAGAAATCGATTTTGAATCAGATCCAGGCATTACAAAATATTCAAACTCCTAATTACCTTACGCCACTCTTAGAAGCAGTTAACTGTCTATTTAGATTGATTCAAAGTCTTCAGTTTGTTTAATTGTTTTCCTATCACGGCTAGGAACCAATCAGATCTCTTGATTTGAGCTACCAGTTCTGTAAGAGAAAACACATGTCCTTCTTCATGATGGACCAGAGTGGAAGGACACCAGCAGTGTGTGAGCTCTTGTTGTCTGTCCATACCTGAGAGTGTCCAGTCTCCAGTCTGGATCCTCCGACAGCAGCTTCACTCCTGAGTCTCCAGGATGGTTGTAGCTCAGGTCCAGCTCTCTCAGATGGGAGGGGTTGGATTTCAGAGCTGAGGCCAAAGACTCACAACCTTCTGTTGTGACCATACAGCCTGACAGACTGGAAATAGAAAAATATCATGAATTCAGTGTTTTAGAAAATCATGTCAGTGGGAAAATCCTAGAGATGTTGACCTGCATTACCAACATGACCCTAAAGCTGGATGAGATGGATTTAAAAGATCAACCGTTAAACAAACAACATGTGTGTAAGCATTCGTAAAAAATGTAAACAAACAGATGAATTCTGACCTGAGTGTTTCCAGTTTACAGTGTGGACTCTTCAGTCCAATGGACAGACGCTTCACTCCTGAATCCTGCAGGTCGTTGTTACTCAGGTCCAGCTCTCTCAGACTAGAGGACTGGGAGCTGAGAACTGAGGACAGAGCTTCACAGCTTCTCTCTGAGAGTTTACAGACACTCAGCCTGAAGGAGAATTAGAAAAATATATATATATATTTTATTTTTTTAATAATAAAAAAATGAAGCATTATTGACTTGGGATGTAGATTGTTACCTTTTATTAATATTGACCCCATTATCAAGACTCCCTCACGACCCTAGTTGTTTGGTAAATGGTAAATGGACTTGACTTATATAGCGCTTTTCTAGCCGTTTGTGAAACAACTATTGATAATTCTATATTATTTGGTTGAGAGATGAGGCAACCGTATGTCAACATAACTGGTTTTGCTTATGTAACCCAGGTTAACTGACCTAAACAAATAAAAGGTTAAACACAATAATAACTGTATTGTGGAAATCTAATATAGCATGTTGTATTAAGTTAAATACAATTTAAAAACTAAAAACATGACTATAATGTAAAAAACCTTTATTGTTGTTATATTGTACTTTTGTGATAATATAATTGGTGTAATACTCTTTTAGCGAGTGCAGCCGTGAACAACCAATCAGAACGGTGTAGCGTCACTAGTGAGTGAGCGAGCGAGCGGAAGAGAGAGAGAAACAAGAACGAGAGTCAGTTTGCACAACACTAGCGACAGAGACAGAAAACGGAGTAAAAGAGGAGAAAAAGAGGAGAAAATTAGAGTTAAAAGAGACTAGATAAAAGCGAAAGCAAAGCAAGGTTTTAGGAGCATTAAGCCTCACTTTTGACTTTCTTTTTGGAGTGTTTTATATTACTTTTTTATCGTTCTTTTGGAGGATTCTGTTATTTTTTTCTATGCCACGGGACTCTTGTGTTATTCGTTGGAGGACTCGGTGAGTTAACCGTGTAAAATTATATACCAGTGTGTTAATGATTTATGTACTTGTTAGCTAAACAATGGGAATGTAATTCTTTTCATTTGTAGAGGCTACTGAGTGTTTTAGGTTACAGTAAGCAACACGAGGCTAAGCATGGTCAAGTTAAATGAAAGTTAACGCGCCGCCATTTTAGGTGCGGTCCGCCGTGGTTTACAGAGTAACTTGTATTGAATATGTATGTTTTACACAGTTCTTAATTTCGGTATAATGCATGTGAACTAAAGGACATTTTTTTATATTGCCTGTTATAACACAGGCCGAGTTTTTTATGAGGAGGAGATCGTTTGGTGGAGCTGAACCGAAGGAAGAAGATGGCGAGCTACCATTAGGAAGATATCATATTACAAGCACAAGCTGCAGCACTTCCCACTGCAGGACAACACACTGTTTCTTGGATAAAGGACTGACTTTGGTAGGACAAAATAACTTTCCAAAAGTAGCTACGACATGCAGTGAAGCTCCAACTCAAGGAAAGGATTTAACAAAAGGACTGATTAGATAGTGTTCGAAATTCAAGTGTATGGATCCCAGATAATGCTGGTGAAGTTTCTTCTTTTTTTTTAACTTGATGCACTGAGCTGTGCTTTATTTTATTTGCATTTATTTGTGTTTATTGGGTTTTACTTTTGTGAAAGGTGAATATTTGGCGTTTAAAGTAAATACAAAATAGTACAAAAATCTCAACTAAGCACCAATAAGATAAAATGACAGATTAAAATTAGGAAATTAAATAGGAAACAAATAACTAAAAGAGACAGTAGTGAACCAAATAGCAACTTAAAGGTGCAAGTTGGAAATATTTTATTTAGGTCTAAATCAACCGAAGTGAAACCAATAAGGGGGAATACTTTTCTTTTTTTTGACATATTTGATTTATTCTATTTTTTCATGGTTATGCCGAAATGTGTATTTTTTCATATGAATGATGAATGGATTTAACATTTTTTCTTGCTACATAATTGAACCACAGTTCAAACTTGGCTCTCAGTCTTGGTGTGTCATTACTACTCAACAGTCACATACTGCTCCTTAGAACCTAGAATCTAGCCCTAGTTACTTGTAAGGATTTACAGTGCTACACTTATTATTCACCTTTATTTTCTTGTTTATTTTGAACACATTATGATCATCAATCTGCCTAATAATCATTTTACTGAGCAAACCTGAACATATGTACTTGTGTTAATGTACTTAGATAAAAGCTCTTATCTTGCGTATTTCAACACACATTTTATAATTTGATCACTATTTTTTACTGACGCGACATCTGGGGCAGAACTGAAATACACTTTCAACCTTGTCTCACGTTCAGCAAGCGACTGAGTATCAGATTGTTTCTTCCCTTGGTCCAGCATCTAATGGCTGACAATTTATTCCACAATCTTTATTCGGACTATCAACCTATGCAGACCAATGATTGGATACGACCCTAAATCAACGTATGGAGACCAGTGATTGATTAGATTCAAATGACGTGACTCAACCCGAGAAATAACATCACGTGGGTTTAGAAAAAGACAGAACCGGGATCTTAATAAATTGGGTTTTAACAGCCATCCCTCCTGTTTACATGTTTCATGTGGCCACCTACAGAGCTTTGTTGGAGGCTTTGACCACTGGCAGCAGCCTCAGAAGAGCCTCCTCTGAAGCAGAGTATTTCTTCAGGTCAAACACGTCCAGATCTTTTTCTGATGACAGTAAGATGAAGACCAGAGCTGACCACTGAGCAGGAGACAGTTTATCTGTGGAGAGACGTCCTGATCTCAGGGACTGTTGGATCTGCTCCACTAGAGAATGATCATTCAGTTCATTCAGACAGTGGAACAGGTTGATGCTTTTCTCTGAAGAGATATCCTCACTGATCTTCTTCTTGATGTGCTCAACTGTTTCCTTTGTGTCTGTTTCCTTGTTGGTGTCTGAGCTACTTCCTGTCTGTGTCAGCAGACCTCTGAGGAGATTCTGATTGGTCTTAAGTGAAAGACCCAGGAGGAAGCGGAGGAACAAGTCCAGGTGTCCATTTGGACTTTGTAAGGCCTTGTCCACAGCACTCTGGTGGAGATGTGTTAGGTTGACTTTAGACCACCAAGTTTTTGTTGGTTCATTAGACATCAGATTGACTCCAGAGTTGATGAATGTCAGGTGGACATGAAGAGCAGCCAGAAACTCCTGAACGCTCAGATGGACGAAGCAGAACACTTTGTCCTGGTACAGTCGACTTTCCTCTCTAAAGATCTGTGTGAACACTCCTGAGTACACTGAGGCTGCTCTGATATCGATGCCACACTCTGTCAGGTCTGATTCATAGAAGATCAGGTTTCCTTTCTGCAGCTGCTCAAAAGCCAGTTTTCCCAGAGACTCAATCATCTTCCTGATCTCTGGACTCCAGTGTGGATCTGTCTCTGCTCCTTCATCATACTTGATGTTCTTCAGTTTGGCCTGAACCACCAGGAAGTGGATGTACATCTCAGTCAGGGTCTTGGGCAGCTCTCTTCCTCTCTTCAACACATCCTCCAGAACTGTAGCAGTGATCCAGCAGAAGACTGGGATGTGGCACATGATGTGGAGGCTTCGTGATGTCTTGATGTGGGAGATGATTCTTTTGGCTTGCTTCTCATCTTTAAATCTCTTCCTGAAGTACTCCTCCTTCTGTGAGTCAGTGAACCCTCTGACCTCTGTCACCATGCCAACACAGTCAGGAGGGATCTGATTGGCTGCTGCAGGTCGTGTGGTTATCCAGAGGCGAGCAGAGGGAAGCAGTTTCCCCCTGATGAGGTTTGTCAGCAGCACATCCACTGAGGTGGACTCTGTAACATCAGTCAGGATCTCATTGTTGTGGAAGTCCAGAGGAAGTCGACACTCATCCAGACCGTCAAAGATGAACACAACCTGGAACTCCTCAAAGCTGCAGATTCCTGCTGCTTTGGTTTCAGTAAAGAAGTGATGAACAAGTTCCACTAAGCTGTACTTTTTCTCTTTCAGCACATTTAGCTCTCTGAACGTGAATGGAAATGTGAACTGTATGTCCTGGTTGGTTTTGTCTTCAGCCCAGTCCAGAGTGAACTTCTGTGTTAAGACTGTTTTCCCAATGCCAGCCACTCCCTTTGTCATCACTGTTCTGATTGGTTCATCTCTTCCAGGTGAGGCTTTAAAGATGTCTTCTTGTCTGATTGTTGTTTCTGGTCTGTGTGGTTTCCTGGATGCTGTTTCAATCTGTCTGACCTCATGTTCATCATTGACCTCTCCAGTCCCTCCCTCTGTGATGTAGAGCTCTGTGTAGATCTGATTCAGAAGGGTTGGGTTTCCTGCTTTAGCGATCCCCTCAAACACACACTGGAACTTCTTCTTCAGGTTAGTCTTTAGTTCACGCTGACAAACTTCAGAATAACTTCCTGAATTAAAACAGTAGAAATAAGATCATTGAGTAATCATAATTTAAAATGCAAACATGAATGCATACACACATATTTCCTCCTTCATCTCTTGAGAATTTGGTAAATGTCCCATTTCACGTTCATGTTGAAGCTTTAGAGAAATCCTCTTACTGCTCCACAGAAGGTCAGCCAGCTCCTCCTGCTTCATTCTCCTCAGGAAGTGCAGTGTGATCTTCAGAAATGCTTCTCTGCTGCTCCTCCTCTGCTCTTCATCCTCACCGTCCAACACCTCCTCATCCTCCCTCTGACCCTCTAAGCATTCTGGGTAATCTGGACTCAGAATCTTCTGGATCTTCTTCAGCTCGTTCTTCACAAACGTGACAATGTTTTCCTCCAGCAGCTGCAACAGAATATTATATGAAACATCAGAAACATGATGGACTGACTGACAGTCCAAGTAAAACATGGAAGTTATTGTGAACAGAACAGATGGAAAGTAGTTGTTGTACATGTACAGACCATGAATGTGGAGTCCAAGTGTGTTTGTTGCTGCTGGGCAGACCGATCACTGGGAACCTCTGAGACCTCCTGGTCCAACACACTGTCGGAATACAGATTTATTATTTCTTTATTATTATTCTTCAACAGAGATAAAACAGGGATAGGGAGGGGAATGACAGGCAGAGAAAGACCCTGGCTGGAATCGAACCCAGGTCTGCTGCGATGAGGACAGAGCCTCTATGGGGGGCACCATAGAGTTTCCCCAATTACAGCAAATTTAAAGGCACATATCTTTTTAAGTCTTACCAAGAGGAGAGTCCATCTTTAAACGTTAGAGGTTCTGCCTTTGACCAGTCGCTCTTGAAGGACACACAGCTGGGTCCAGGTCCAGGAGAGTCCAGTCTCTGATGGATCCTGGTAGACAGAGAGGAAGAACATACAGAGACAGAAATTCACCTTTTAATCTTCAGCCACAGAAGCTAATGGAGAAACAAACAGCTAAGGGATCAAGGAAACAAAGATAACCTGTAAAACATGGGCTGCCCTGCACTCTTCTATTCAGAACTAATGTGATTCTCACCACTTTAGGTAGTTAAGTTAAATTATCTTCATTAGTCAGTTTAAACGAGGCACATTGAAATTTGTCTCATCCCCTCTCAATTTACTTCGAAGGGGGTCAGAGCACAGGGTCAGCCATAGTTATTATATTATATTATTATTATTATTATTATTATTATTATTATTATTATTATTATTATTATTATTATTATTATTCAATGCTGCAGACATGATAAAGTAACTTGATGTTGACTTACTCTGTTTCTGGAGAACGTCCTTTGAAACAAAGTGGTGGCTCCTTGGAACAGTCACTCTTGAAGGACACACAGCTGGGTCCAGGTCCAGGAGAGTCTGGTTTGTCATGTTGGATCCTGATGGAATCACAACAATGTAAAATGCTTCTGAAGATTATTGTTTTAGTTTTGAATGTTTTAATACCTTAAAGAGGACCTATGATACTTTTCGACTTTTATGACCTATAAACGTTTTTATAATGATTTATAGTCATGTTTAACCATACTAGAGTATCAAATAATTACGTACATGCATTTCGACGTATTCCCTGCTGACCGTCTGGGGTGGCAATGCAGAGCACTAAACACTATGGCAGCCGGTCGAGAACTAACTTGTTCAAATTTCCGGGTTTTCTCTGTCACGCTCGGGTCGTTTCTGTCATGTTTCCATGTATGGTAATGCTGCCGCTCAGGCAAGCTCCGGCTGCATGCCCCCACCTTCCTGAAAATCTCCCGCTGCTGGAAGGAAGGTAACCAATCACAACGGAGTGGGGTTTGCAGCAGGGGGGGGGGGAGGGGCGGAGAAGCTCAAACCAGTGTGTAGAGAGAGACTGCTGTGCTCGCTAGGGTAATGTCAGGCCAGGACCAAATGAGGACTCAGATGCAAGGGAAAAACGATATCAAACTCACTTTATTGAGGTCCAAATCTCTTCTTTCAAGAAGTGATTAAATAAACAGGCAAAACAGGAGCTTAGGAGAACGAACAAACGAAACACTTCGGCACAGGACAAAGGGAAGACGCCGACTAAATACACATGAGGGAAATGGGGAACAGGTGGAAACGATTAGGGATCAGGTGAGACAATCAGACCGGTGACACATGAGGAAGGGCAAGTGACCTGAAACGAGAGGAGAGTTAGATTTTCAAAATAAAACAGGAAGTAACGAGACCAAGAACCCAAGACGAGACAACCTCACCGCGGTGTGACAGGTAAGAGGAAGAGTGTCCCGAAAATCTACATAGTTTTTTGTGATGTGATTCGTGTCAGGTTGCTCTATAGCAGTTTTTAACAAGAAATTAAGACCAGAAAAGTAGTATAATAGGATCTCTTTAAACAAATACAACGTAAAATAAATTATTTAATAAATGATTACTGTTGTCCAGCTTTAAACTTCATAGGTTCATCCATAGACCGGTCACTCTTGACGGACACACAGCTGGGTCCAGGTCCAGGTCTGTTCAACACAACACACACACACACACACACACACACACACACACACACACACACACACACACACACACACACACACACACACACACACACACACACACACACACACACACACACACACACACACACACACACACACACACACACACACACACACAGCTTTAAGTGTGAATAATGATGGTGCAGTGATTTGAGTCATGGACAGTTAGAGATCCTCATGTCACCTCTGAGCTTTGGTCTGGCCGTCATGTTCCCCACACAGAGTGGTTTTAGAGGGAGGGACTCCCTCCTCTCTGTCCTCACTCTGATCCATAGCAGAGCCCACACCTTCACACAAACACAACAACATGTTCATTCATTACAACAAGCTTTACATCACAGGACACATTAGTTCACTGTCACTAACAGACACAAACATTCAGGGCTGAAACCTGGTTGGACCCTAAACTGGATCCGATAACCCTGGAATGTGTTACACAGCTGCCAGATTCACCATCAACACAGTTTATACTGTGGTCTTGGTTATTACTCAACTCACCCGGTTGAGTTGGTTGTTAAAATATCAGGAAGTGGTAACATTAATATCACAAAGCTAACAAAGTCAAATTATTCTAGATGACGATATGTCCAAATGGTCAGCAATTAATTATGAGTCAGCTATTCTGGTGAACACTTAGTGCCAAAATCACTTTTTTTCCATATATCAGTGCCGGAAAAGATTCTCGTATTAATACACAGCCTAGGCTTTGTAAACAGGTATGTAAACATACAGTATTTAAAGAAAAGGAGGCAACAGACAGGCAGCAGATACACTTATTTGGACAAAAAACTGATTTGACAATGAGCATTCTCCAGAATTTAAATGTGCTGCTCCAATTTGTTCCATACAAACCCTACACAAAGTAGTAATGTACTAACAAAGTTTTTAATCAAACTGAACCCTTGTTACATCCTGAAGAACAAAATGCATTTTGGGTATTATTGGAGGTCAAGAGAAAAACAAGGACTGTGTCTTTAAATCTTAATCTTTAAATCTTTAAGCGATGACAAAGATTGAACAGAGACACAGGAGAGCTCACATGTTATTTCCTGTTCAACCAGTTCAGACATTCCCTGCATATTTCACTGATGATGTGATATCAGGTTACAATCAAACTGCTGTTGATTCTACTGAACAAACTAACAATATTAATGGATTGGATTTATATAGCACTTTGCTAGGCACTCAAAACGCTTTACAGGGTTCCATTCATTCACACACAGTCATACCGGTGACGGAAGCGTGGCTGCCATTCCCTGCCTACGGCCCCTCCGACCACCACAAACATACACATGAAGTGTCTTGCCCAAGGGAACAACAAGCATGACACAAGTGTCAGGGCAGGGATCAAGCCGCCAACCCTTCGATCATTGGCCGACCCGCTCTACCAGCTGAGCCACAGTCACCCCATATTACATAGGAATCTTTACTAGAGTCATTGCTCTTTAACTCAGAGAGAAACTTCACAGCATATTCCAATAAGATAATCAGAAACAGCCAATCAGCATCAAGAAACATTTCTACCGTCCAGTTAAACAGCGACACAGCACAATGTGATCAAAGTGATCCTGATGATCAGACATTTACAGGTTTCTCTGGGAGGATTCTCACCTGCTGAACTGACTTCAGGTCGACTTACAGACACTTTCCACCTTCATGTGTGGAGGAAACACTGGGAGAGAAGACGCTGCTCATTTCATCCTGCTCAGTCCTGGTGTGTGTGTGATCTGAGGACGCCGTCACACCCTCACAACTTCACAGTCAAAGTCTAAAAAAACACTAATAGTCACGTGAAAACCTGTTCAACAAGTGCCGAATGTTTCAAGTCTGTCTCCGCCTCCTCTCCTCTACCTGCCTGAGTCTAATGTTGATCCATTGTACCTGTGTCTAAGATATGTGTTTATATTGTTTATGATCCGTTTCAAAATTATTTCAT
The DNA here is from genome assembly GCF_949987685.1 of Ammodytes marinus. Taxonomy (NCBI): domain Eukaryota; kingdom Metazoa; phylum Chordata; class Actinopteri; order Uranoscopiformes; family Ammodytidae; genus Ammodytes; species Ammodytes marinus. Next base: position 2,123,929 of record NC_137233.1, on the reverse strand, counting down.
GATTAAAATGAGTTTTCCATTTGGTCTTGACATTGTGTGGCACCTTTCCTCCATAGAATTACATCTTTACAGAAACTCAGTCAGTGTGTTGTAGTTCCAGTATCCGTCCACTAGATTAAAAACAATAATCACTACATTTAAAGAGTCATATGTGTTTACTATTGGGAAATTATTTAATGAAGTATATAATATAACGTTTTCAAAGAAAGATCATTTTGACTCATGTTTCACATCAAAGGGTAAAAAAACTGAATTCAATTATAGACCAATTTAACAAAAACTAAAAGTGTAGAAAAACACTAAATCGTCAGTGTTAGCTTGTTGGTTTGGTGTCTGGGGCGTAAGCAGCTGTTTCTGCCACTTCAGCTGCGTTCAGCTCAGATAGAAAACTCACAGTTTACACCTGGACTCCTTTCACTGCTTCAAGTCGTTCTGGTGCATTCTTCTTTTATTCCTCCTCATTGTCCTACAGCTGTTCTCTAATATAATGTGTTTTTGCAGCGTTTTTTTGGGATTTTTTTCGTTCTTTGGGTGTTTTTTGCTCCATTTCTTTGGCTATTATTTTGACGATTGAGTGGTTTTCCTTTTATAAAAAGAGGGGGAAAAACTGATAATGGCAACAAAAAAGTGACAAAAGAGTATTGCTAAAATAGGACATCACAAATAAAAGTAGAACAATTGTCAGTTTGGGCTGTTTTTTGGTGCCTTTTCTCCCCGAAAAGGGGACTTTTTTCTACTGAGTTCTTTTTAACCAAAAAATCGTTAAAAGCGCAAATAATGCATCAAAATGGGACAAAATGTGTTCTAATATTGTGCAAGATATTTTCTATGTATTTTGAGACTCTCTTTGCTATGCTTTTTTCATTGTCCTTGAACTGTTCTTTAATATAATGTGTTTTTTTGCAGTGCAAATAGAAAGTGCAAGTGAGCAGTAGGGACTAGGCAGTATGAGATAGAGATGGGTATCTTGTAAGCAGTCTAACTGCTGAGGGGAAGAAGCTGTTTTTAGTCCTGTTAGTTTTGCCTGGGAGGCTGCGGTAGCGTGCCCCAGAGCGGGTGTCACGTTGAAGGGTAAACAGTCCATGTTTTGGGTGAGAGATGTCCCTTATGATGTTACCTGGCTTTCGTAGGCACCTCTTCTCGTATATTGAGGTCATGGTAGGGAGTGTGTTATTGGTGATGCGTTGGGCGATCTTCACCACCCTCTGCAGTGATTTCAGGTCCATGATGTTTCCGTACCAGACTGTGATGCAGGTGGTGAGGATGCTCTCGATGGTACAGCGGTAACCGTTCAACAGCACTATGGGAGGATAGATGGATTTGAGCCAGTTTCCTGCAGAAGATGATGTGTTTGTGGGCTTGGGGATCCAGGAGAGGTCCTCAGAGATGTGGACTCCAAGGAACTTAAAGCTGGTGACACGCTCAACCTCCCCCCATTGATATGGTCAGGGGGGTGTGTGCCTTTTTGGTTCCTTCTGAAGTCCACGATGATCTCTTTGGTCTTGTGTGTGGTGAGGACCAGGTTGTTGTTGGTGCAACACTCTGCTATGTGCCAGACCTCCTCCCTGTATGCCGTCTCCTCATTAATGCTGATGAGCCCGACCACTGTTGTGTCGTCTGCACCATGTGTGTTTGAACCATGCACAGGACTGCAGTGGGAAGAGGGAATAGAGGAGGGGGCAAAGTATGAAGCCCTGAGGAAGACCAGTGTTCAGGATGAGGGTTTGGGAGGTCCGTTTTTCATCAGTCCATGTGATGTAACTTCTGCTGCAGTGGATTGTGGGTCAGAACCTCCATAAAGCTGCTGATTTAAACCACAGGACTGGAAGTTGTCTCCCTCCTACAGACGACACAGAGACACTGAGGAACCAGGCCACATTAACCCAAACCCAAACCCAGGATAGAGAGGTTCAGTGAATGTGGTGTTGAAGGTGTGGAGGTGGATCAGTGAGTCAGAGGAGACTCTGTAGAAGGACAGAGAGCCAGCAGGACAGTCCACATACACTGCTACTCTGTGAGAGACAGAGGAGGAGGAGATGGATGTTACTCTGTTATTGTGACAGACAGAGTAACCATCATCATGATCAGAACAGATCAGACTCCAGGACTGATCATTCTCTCCAAACACATAGTCTCTACTGCCTCCTTTTCTTCTGTTTCCTCTGTAACTCACTGATATATCAACCTCTCCTCTCCACTCGACCTCCCAGTAACCGCGACCAGTCAGACCATTACTACACAGCAGCTGAGGACGGCAGTCAAATCTCTCTGGATGATCAGGATATGGCTGATGCTTCTCCACCCACGTCACCTTCCTGTTGTTGTCAGACAGTTTGAGTTTTCTGTGTACTGTGTTTGTGTCCAGTGTGAGTTCACAGGAATCTGATGGAGAGAAAAAGACACAACACAGCAGCAGTTTATCATCAGACACCTGAAGGGTTTATTCTCTGATTGTGTCCTGATGTTCATTTCTATAAAGTTTAATGATGACACATTTTGTCTGTGGTGTAAAGAAAACCTGAAAACCATACTTGAGTAAGACAAACTACAGACCTATTTACAGAACCACTTGAGTAAAGTAGAAAAGTATCTGATTTTAAAAGTATTAAAGTATGTATAAGTATAATCAGGAAAATGTACATAAAGTATTACAAGTCAAAGTGACTGTCCTACTATTATACTGTATATTAGATGAGTATTATATCATGCATTTTAAAGCAGGATTTGAAGCTGGGAATGATCTGCAAATACATTTTATTTTCATTGTGGATTTAAGTTTTTATTATTCATTTGTATTAAATGATTTATTGTTGGCTTAGTAAAAAGCAAAATGATTAAAAGGAAAAGCAGCAGATTTACTATTTGAGAAGTTGGAACCATGACACTCCATTCCTGGCATATTTGCATTAAAATGACTATTAAGGCCAGGACACACCAGTCCGACTACCCGAAAATGGAGACTGCCGATTCAGGGAGCTCCAGTCTTCCCGTCGCGGCCGAAAAAGTGCAAAGAACACACCAAACCGACTGTTGCCTTTCCGTACGCTCTGCGCTTGCGCGGGACGTAATGGCTCCATAACAGCAGGCGGCGCTAATCTGTATTGTGGCCCGAAAAAATACGGAAGCCGTAAATGATGGGACGGCTCTCTAGACCATAAACATAGATAGAAATACGTATTTATATTTATGGACCATAAAGAGCACCATTTTTAGCAGAGAGTGTCGAGCATGGTGTCGAGCAGTCAACAAGGGTTGAAGCATGTGAGTACTCGCTGAACGAAACAAACAAACATATTAAAACGATGGCTAACTGTTGTTAGCTGTTTGTGCTACCCGCCTCACTTCCGGGCTTCACTGATTCGCTAGCCCTCCACAAATCAAATTGCTCCAACTGAAAGACTGTCCGCCGAAAAGAAGCCCGACGACATAAACGTCGACCGATTTCAGGGCACACACCAAACAGATTTGTGTCTCCGAGCCCTCCCGACTCTACGACGGCGATTATCGGGCCGGTGTGTCCTGGCCTTTATCAAAATAAATACATTTTTACAACTTGTACCTGAATACATTATTAGTTATATTACACGACTGCATTTTGTCTCCATCAGTCAAACTGAATCCACACTTACACTTCCTCAGACCAGGTTTTAACCTCTGCTCTCCACCGTGGTCCACCCTGGAGGAAGAAACACAGTCACAATGATTTTCTATTAACATGAGTCCTAACTGCTGTTCAACATGAAGCAGTGTTCCTCAGTGTGTCAGTGTGACAGAGAAACAGACTGAAACTCATCAACTGTCTCCATCAGTCTCTCACTGCTGTCAACCACAAGTACGAGAAGATAATATGTATGTATTAGGGCTGTCAATCGATTAAGATATTATGAAAAAAAATATATATAGCCTATATATCACCCCCTAGACATTTTTAACAGTCCCCTTTGTCATTCCATCCTGGCACAAGGCCTGTCCTGTCCTGAAATCTTCCTTTTTGAATTGAGAAATCGATTTTGAATCAAATCGTGGGATTCCTAAATATTCTCACTCCTAATTACCACACCTTTGTCCTGACACCACTCTCAGAAGCATTGAACTCCCCATTTCGATTGATTCACGGTTTTCAGTTTGTTTCATTGTTTTCCTATCACGGCTATGAACCAATCAGATCGCTTGATTTGAGCTACCAGTTTTATAAGAGAAAACACATGTCCTTCTTCATGATGGACCAGAGGGGAAGGACACCAGCAGTGTGTGAGCTCTTGTTGTCTGTCCATACCTGAGAGTGTCCAGTCTCCAGTCTGGATCCTCCGACAGCAGCTTCACTCCTGAGTCTCCAGGATGGTTGTAGCTCAGGTCCAGCTCTCTCAGATGGGAGGGGTTGGATTTCAGAGCTGAGGCCAAAGACTTACAACCTTCTGTTGTGACCAGACAGCCTGACAGACTGGAATTAGAAAAATATCATGAATTCAGTGTTTTAGAAAATCATGTCAGTAGGAAAATCCTACAGATGTTGGAAGATGTTGGAAGCTGGATGAGCAGGATTTGAAAGATCAACTGTTCGATTGCTAAACCACAGTGGGCACAACTGGAGCGACATGTGCAAAACTCTAACAACACTTTGCACAGCAGCAGTTCATGTCGACCAAACTCTAGCTCGTTTTTTGCTTAGTCTGGCTGGCCGGTTTTGTCAGCGTTGTGCTGCCGTCGGATACCAACGTAAGCTCCTCCCCTTCCTGTTGCTGGCTTTCCATATTGTGCTCCTCCTCAAACTCGGAAACAACAAACAAACAACTTTGGCTGTGAGCGAGTCTCCCCGTCTGTGAGGGCAGCGCTCTGCTACACACACACACACACACACACACACACACACACACACACACACACACACACACACACACACACACACACACACACACACACACACACACACACACACACACACACACACACACACACACACACACAAACACAAACACACACACACAGTAGTAACGTTACTGTAGACAGAAATAGAGTGTGTAGATACGCTCAGACTTCAGAATAATAATAGCGGCTGCGATCCGGACGCAGCCTAGCTTAGCCTAGCCTAGCCTTTCCACTTTATTGAAAAACTTCCCCTGGCAGAAATACACTCATACACTTACAATTATAGAATATTTACACAGATAAATACTAAATATGGAAATGTTATCAATAAATTATAAAAAATATGTATTTATTGAAGCAAACTCCTGATTTTCATTTATTGTTGTTAACCTAAAAAAACTGGTATTTTATAAACTTAACAATTTCATGTGAAAGAATTTCACTCTTTCCTCAAAGAAAATATTACGTAATTTCTGTGAAGTAACTCAAATTATTCAAACTGTAAAGATTAAAAGTTTGTCATTTCTGTATTGGGGTTGGACTAGTGTTTATACTCTGAGTGTGTTCTGAGTGACAGTGTGTGTTATCTCAATGAGGCTGGTTCATAGTGTTTGCTGCACTGAGCCTGTTTTGCAGGTGAAGTGAACTGACAGTAGTTAGAGTTTTGCACATGTAGTTCCAGGTGTGCCAAATGTGTTTAGCGAAAACATCCACTGTTAAAAAAAACAGAAGAATTCTGACCTGAGTGTTTCTAGTTTACAGTGTGGACTCTTCAGTCCAATAGACAGACGCTCCACTCCTGAATCCTGCAGGTCGTTGTAGCTCAGGTCCAGCTCTCTCAGATGGGAGGGGTTGGATTTCAGAGCTGAGGCCAAAGACTCACAACCTTCTGTTGTGACCAGACAGCCCGACAGACTGGAATTAGAAAAATATCATGAATTCAGTATTTTAGAAAATCATGTCAGTGGGAAAACTCGACAGATGTTAGAAGCAGGATGAGCAGGATTTGAAAGATCCACTGTTAAAGAAACAGATGAATTCTGACCTGAGTGTTTCCAGTTTACAGTGTGGACTCTTCAGTCCAATGGACAGACGCTTCACTCCTGAATCCTGCAGGTCGTTGTTACTCAGGTCCAGCTCTCTCAGACTAGAGGACTGGGAGCTGAGAACTGAGGACAGAGCTTCACAGCTCCTCTCTGAGAGATTACAGCCACTCAGCCTGAAGGAGAATTAGTGAAAAGAAAAAACATAGTTGTTTATTATTTAAGAAATGAAGCACTATTGACTTAGGATGTGGATTGTTACTATTTAGTAGGTAAAGTTATACTCAGCAAGATTTTTATTTATTATTTTATTTAGTCAACTTGTCTTTTAACTTCCTATCTATCAAATAATGAGGTAATTGAGCATCACTCAGTGGTCAGACTCAGTAGTACTGAGAGTACCGAGAGTTCAGAGCTGTCTGCATTCCAGTACATCTGTAAGGTTTTATTTTTTATATACAGTCTATGGTTCGTATAAGACATGGTCCTAGGTCCCACATTTTCAAAATTAATAAAAAGGTCTTTCTCCACACTTGCTGCCGTGTCTGAAGTTCCCGAATTTCCACATACAATGAAAGTGTGGAGTGCCAACTGCTGTAGCTACAGACTCTCTCTGTCTGGACTTCTCATAACTTCTAGCATTCTGCAGGAAAGAACTGCCAATCTACTGACAATCAATAATGTTTGATTTAGAAATAAACTCTGGTCTAGAAGTGCCTGCAATTACATTTATGGCAACTAGAAATGGCGGATTATAGCTTTAATACCATTATCGAGACTCCTTTACGACCCGAGTCTTTAGTGATACAACTATCAATATACTTTTCTATTATTTGGTTGAAAGATGAGGCAACACTACGTTGTTAACATAACTGGTTTTGCTTCTAATGCTTATACGATGATTAAACTTGTGATGAATAAGTTTGATCTACAGTACCGGGAAAACAAGTTTCTCACCTAAACAACTGTGTTATTCAAAAACTAAATGTTTCGTTGTCTTGATGTTTATTTTGAACGCATCATTTTGATGAATTTTTTTCGAATCTGCCTAAAAATCATTTTACTGAGCAAAGCTGAACACATCACATCTTAAACTTAAACAGAATCCATAAGCTCAAACGTTAGTGATTTTCGGGTTTTGGAAAAAGCAGAACCGGGTGCTTATTATAACTGGGTTTCAAGCCCCATCCCTCCTGTTTACATGTTTCATATGTCCACCTACAGAGCTTTGTTGGAGGCTTTGACCACTGGCAGCAGCCTCAGAAGAGCCTCCTCTGAAGCAGAGTATTTCTTCAAGTCAAACACGTCCAGATCTTCTTCTGATGTCAGTAAGATGAAGACCAGAGCTGACCACTGAGCAGGAGACAGTTTATCTGAGGAGAGACTTCCTGATCTCAGGGACTGTTGGATCTCCTCCACTAGAGAACGATCATTCAGTTCATTCAGACAGTGGAACAGATTGATGCTTTTCTCTGAAGAGATATCCTCACTGATCTTCTTCTTGATGTACTTTACTGTTTTCTTGGTATCTGTTTCCTTGTTGGTGTTGGAGCTACTTCCTGTCTGTGTCAGCAGACCTCTGAGGAGATTCTGATTGGTCGGCAGTGAAAGACCCAGGAGGAAGCGGAGGAACAAGTCCAGGTGTCCATTTGGACTCTGTAAGGCCTTGTCCACAGCACTCTGGTGGAGATGTGTTAGATTGACTCTGAAGAGTTTGGACCGCCAGGATGTTTTTTGTTCATCAGACATCAGATTGACTCCAGAGTTGATGAATGTCAGATGGACATGAAGAGCAGCCAGAAACTCCTGAATGCTCAGATGGACGAAGCAGAACACATTGTCCTGGTACAGTCCTCTCTCCTCTCTAAAGATCTGTGTGAACACTCCTGAGTACACTGAGGCTGCTCTGATATCGATGCCACACTCTGTCAGGTCTGATTCATAGAAGATCAGGTGTCCTTTCTGCAGCTGCTCAAAAGCCAGTTTTCCCAGAGACTCAATCATCTTCCTGCTCTCTGGACTCCAGTGTGGATCTGTCTCCGCTCCTCCATCATACTTGGTGTTCTTCAGTTTGGCCTGAACCACCAGGAAGTGGATGCACATCTCAGTCAGGGTCTTGGGCAGCTCTCCTCCCTCTCCGGTCTTCAACACATCCTCCAGAACTGTAGCAGTTATCCAGCAGAAGACTGGGATGTGGCACATGATGTGGAGGCTTCGTGATGTCTTGATATGGGAGATGATTCTGCTGGCCTGCTCCTCATCTCTGAATCTCTTCCTGAAGTACTCCTCCTTCTGTGGGTCTGTGAACCCTCTGACCTCTGTCACCATGCCAACACAGTCAGGAGGGATCTGATTGGCTGCTGCAGGTCGTGTGGTTATCCAGAGGCGAGCAGAGGGAAGCAGTTTCCCCCTGATGAGGTTTGTCAGCAGCACATCCACTGAGGTGGACTCTGTAACATCAGTCAGGATCTCATTGTTGTGGAAGTCCAGAGGAAGTCGACACTCATCCAGACCGTCAAAGATGAACACAACCTGGAACTCTTCAAAGCTGCAGATTCCTGCTGCTTTGGTTTCTGTAAAGAAGTGATGAACAAGTTCCACCAAGCTGTACTTTTTCTTTTTCAGCACATTCAGCTCTCTGAAAGTGAATGGAAATGTGAACTGTATGTCCTGGTTGGTTTTGTCTTCAGCCCAGTCCAGAGTGAACTTCTGTGTTAAGACTGTTTTCCCAATGCCAGCCACTCCCTTTGTCATCACTGTTCTGCTTGGTTCATCTCTTCCAGGTGAGGCTTTAAAGATGTCTTCTTGTCTGATTGTTGTTTCTGGTCTGTCTGGTTTCCTGGATGCTGTTTCTATCTGCCTGACCTCATGTTCATCATTGACCTCTCCAGTCCCTCCCTCTGTGATGTAGAGCTCTGTGTAGATCTGATTCAGAAGGGTTGGGTTTCCTGCTTTAGCGATCCCCTCAAACACACACTGGAACTTCTTCTGCAGGGTTGACTTTAGATCACGCTGACAAACTTCAGAATTACTTCCTGAAATAAAACAGTAGCAATAAAATCATCGAGTAATTATAATTTAAAATTCAAATATACACAGAATGTTTAACCCTTGATACTTTAGTAAATGTCTCATTTCACGTTCATGTTAAACCTCTAGAGAAATCCTCTTACTGCTGTGCAGAAGGTCAGCCAGCTCCTCCTGCTTCATTCTCCTCAGGAAGTGCAGTGTGATCTTCAGAAATGCTTCTCTGCTGCTCCTCCTCTGCTCTTCATCTTCATCTTCACCGTCCAACACCTCCTCATCCTCCCTCTGACTCTCTAAGCATTCTGGGTAATCTGGACTCAGAAGCTTCTGGATCTTCTTCAGCTCGTTCTTCACAAACGTGACGATGTTTTCCTCCAGCAGCTGCAGCAGAATATTATATGAAACATCAGAAACATGATGGACAGACTGACGGTCCAAATAAAACATGGAAGTTATTGTGAACGGAACAGATATAAAGTAGTTGTTGAACATGTACAGACCATGAATGTGGAGTCCAGGTGTGTTTGTTGCTGCTGGGCAGACCGACCACTGGGAACCTCGGAGACCTCCTGGTCCAACACGCTGTCGGTTCATACAGATTTATTATTAAATTTTTATTTATTTAGATAATTTTTCGTAATTTCTTCACGCATTATTCGACATAGTGGAGAGACAGACATGAAATGGTGATAGGGAGGGGAGTGACATGCAGAGAAAGACCCTGGCTGGAATCAAACCCCAGGTCTGCTGTGATGAGGACAGTGTCTCTATGGGGGGCACCACGGAGTGGCCCAATTACAGCAAATTTAAAGGCACATTACTTTTTTAAGTCTTACCAAGAGGAGAGTCCATCTTTAAACGTTAGAGGTTCAGCCTTTGAACAGTCGCTCTTTAAGGACACACAGCTGGGTCCAGGTCCAGGAGAGTCCGGTCTCTGATGGATCCTGGTAGACAGAGAGGAAGAACATACAGAGACAGAAATTCACCTTTTAATCTTCAGCCACAGAAGCTAATGGAGAAACAAACAGCTAAGGGATCAAGGTAACGAAGATAACCTGTAAAACAAATAGAAATTTGTCTCATCCCCTCTCAATTTACTTCGGAGGGGGTCAGAGCACAGGGTCAGCCATAGTTATCATATTATTATTATTATTATTATTATTATTATTATTATTATTATTATTATTATCATTATCATTATCATTATTATTATTATTATTATTATTATTATTATTATTATTATTATTATTATTATTATTATTATTATTATTATTATTATTATTATTATTATATTATTATTCAATGCTGCAGACATGATAAAGTATGATTGACTAACTCTGTTTCTGGAGAACATCCTTTGAAACATAGTGGTGGCTCCTTGGAACAGTCGCTCTTGAAGGACACACAGCTGGGTCCAGGTCCAGGAGAGTCTGGTTTGTCATGTTGGGTCCTGATGGAATCACAACAATGTAAAATGCTTCTGAAGAATATTGTTTTAGTTTTGAATGTTTTAATACCTTAAACAAATACAACGTAAAATAAATTATTTAATAGTACTGCTGTCCAGCTTTAAACTTCATATTTTCTTCCATAGACCAGTCACTCTTGAAGGACACACCGCTGGGTCCAGGTCCAGGTCTGTTCAACACAACACACACACACACACACACACACACACACACACACACACACACACACACACACACACACACACACACACACACACACACACACACACACACACACACACACACACACACACACACACACACACACACACACACAAACACACACACACACACACACACACACACACACAGAGCTTTGAGTGTGAATAATAACGGTGCAGTGATTTGAGTCATGGACAGTTAGAGATCCTCATGTCACCTCTGAGCTTTGGTCTGGCCGTCATGTTCCCCACACAGAGTGGTTTTAGAGGGAGGGACTCCCTCCTCTCTGTCCTCACTCTGATCCATAGCAGAGCCCACACCTTCACACAAACACAACAACATGTTCATTCATTACAACAAGCTTTACATCACAGGACACATTAGTTCACTGACAGAAACCTGGTTGGACCCTAAACTGATCGTGGCTTATTGTTGCCCCTCTCCCTTTCCTGATGGTGGCCTACCAGCAACACTGCACCCACAGAGCTACCTCCATCCTTAATGACCCCCACCACCCCTCTCACAGCCTGTTCTCCCTCCTGCCATCAGGGAGGAGATACAGGAGCATCAACTGTGCCCCCTTCCCCCCCACCACCATTAACATGTTACAGCCTGAAAGCTAGAACAACTGTCAAGGACACTCCTGATAATCATAATAATAACTTTATTCAGACTGATGACTCACTCTGTTGTTTTTTTGTTTTATATATATATATATATGAGAGACTAAACATTTTAAATTATTTCTTTCTTACTGCCTTTTTTAAAACTGTATGCGCTGGTGAAATTGCATTTTTTTATTTGTTTGTATGAATGTACAGCTCTAAAATGACAAAGTAAATCTTGAAATCTTGAATTTGCATTTTTTTCAAAAACATAAATGTCAGTTAACCCACCTGGTTGTGTTGGTTGCTTGGACAATATCAGGAAGTGGTAACGGTCACAAAGCTAACTACAACAAAGTAAAAATGTTTACAACAAAGCTACTTCACAGCCTGCCACTTACATTAAGAGGACACTGTCACACCCTCATAACCTCACAGTCTGAAAACAACATCAGTGTGACGCGAAAACCAGTTCAACAAGTGCCAAAGTGTTTCCAGTCTGTCTCCGCCTCCTCTCCTTTACCTGCCTGAGGCTAATGTTGATCTATTATACCTGCATGTAAGATATGTGTTTATATTGTTTATGATCTGTTTGGGCATTGAGTCTGATGCTCACATACTTAGAATTAGTTCAGATAAGTCAATGTCAGATCAATCACAAATCAGATGGTGTAGTTCCACTATCAGTCCACTAGATGGTGACATTAAGCATTTCATGCAAAAATGTTTCCACAATAAAAGCAGCTCAGACAAAATGATTCAAGGTGTGGGACCAGTTCAGACACGTCCTGCATGATTCACTGACGTTAGCTCAAATTAAAATCAAACTGCCGTTGATTCTACGGAACAAACTAACAATATTGTGAATCTTTCTAAATGCATTTTTCTTTAACTCGGAGAGAAACTTAACAGCATATTTCAAATAGATATTAAGAAACAGCCAATCAGCATCAAGAAACATTTCTACCGTCCAGTTAAACAGCGACACAGCACAATGTGATCAAAGTGATCCTGATGATCAGACATTTACAGGTTTCTCTGGGAGGATTCTCACCTGCTGAACTGACTTCAGGTCGACTTACAGACACTTTCCACCTTCATGTGTGGAGGAAACACTGGGAGAGAAGACGCTGCTCATTTCATCCTGCTCAGTCCTGGTGTGTGTGTGAACTGAGGACGCCGTCACACCCTCACAACTTCACAGTCAAAGTCTAAAACAAATACTAAAAGTCACGTGAAAACCTGTTCAACAAGTGAAGAGTGTTCCCAGTCTGTCTCCGCCTCCTCTCCTCTACCTGCCTGAGACTAATGTTGATCTATTGTACCTGTGTGTAAGAGATGAGTTTATATTGTTATTGATTTCGTTTTGGAGGTGTTGATGTCAGTTAGTGCAAAGTTTTGCAAGAAATAAAAAAGATAATGCAACTTCTTAATGAAAGACACACAGGTCCAGATTATGAATTGTATTGTCCACTCTTGAAACACTGTGTTTTTCTTTTATTGTTTTTAATTTAATTTGGAATGTTGTGTTAGGTCTACAGTATTTGTTTCAAGCCTGCTACTGACTTACTGAAGTGTAAGTAGGGGTACATTGTGAGTTTTCAAATGTTGTTGTTGGTGTGTGTGTGTGTGTGTGTGTGTGTGTGTGTTGCACTTTGACCATACAAATGTTTCCCAACTGATAATAAAGTATACTTCCATTCGTCCAATAAGCAATCAGTAATAAGTTACTACTAAATAAATTAAATAAACTATTATTATTATTATATGGGATAACTAATATCATCGCCCTGCAGGAGTTGGGCGGCGCCAATAGGTGGCAGTAACGTCCGTGCCACTACGTCACTACCAACTGAAACACCACCGAAGAAGATGCCAACGGTCGCCTGGTCGCCTCACGCTCAGTCGGATCTAAACACATGAACCAAACTGATATAAACACAGTTAATGGAGAAATAGTGTCAAGTTAACGTCACCGTCAGCGGCGAAGGTAAACAGACGTACTTTTGAAGGTGTTTACGTTTACTGAAAGCTTTTAGTTTAGGTGTGTGAGGGTTGCGTGAGTCAGTTTAGCTGTGTGTTTTGCCGGTGGCTAAGTAAGTTAGCTCTCCATGCTAACAGTAACACTGCATGCTTCACTGACTGTCGTCTTAGCTTTCCACTCAATGGGACACTTTGTTATGGGATTTACAGTCGTAACAGTTAGCAGCATGTTTATACAGCGTCCATTTGTGTCAGGGATCTAGTTTGCTTCCTGCTAAGAGAAGCTAACGAAGTAATGCTAGGCTAGTTTGTATCCCCGAAGATATTAGATCAGCCCAAACTGTTGCTACCTGTCCTGTTTCCCTTTTAACCTGTTGTTTTAATTTAATTTTTTAAATTTCTATTCACATTTGTTTTCGCTTTTTCAAATGTCTATTCTATTCTATACTTAATGTATTTTAATCTTGATGTATTTAATGCCTCTGTAAAGCACTTTGAATGGCCTTAGAATTAAACTTGTCTTGCCTTAAAACTAAATGTTCTCCTCTGCTTGTCACTGGATTAATTTAGCAATTGTATTGATAAAGCTTAAAAAAAGAAACCGCAGTGTATGGCTCCACAATCTCACAAAATGTCACCTGATGTTACAAAGTGATTTTATATGTATTTTTTCGCCATGCATTGTGACATGTACATCCATGGTGTTCAATTACTTTTTCATTGTTTTATTCATATATTTTTTCCCCCTTTCTCTCATACATATTTTATGTAAGGCAAGGCAAGTTTATTTCTATAGCACAATTCAGACACAAGGCCATTCAAAGTGCTTTACAGGGGCAAGATTAAAATACACTATACACATTAGAAAATATAATGAAACATGAATAGAAATAAAACATGTAATTACTTTTATTTTGCATCTGTGTATGAACTGTGCTATATACATGCACTTGCCTTGTGTTGCCTGCTAGACATGGTCTTAAGGAAATTATTAAAAAAGTAGTTAATTTGTGTGTTTATAACTTGCAGGTCGGATCTAAAGCGACTGTAACTGAAGGAAACATAATGGCTGCTCCCACACTACAACCGCCCAGTTTCCTACTGGTGAGTATGTTAAGGAATATTATTAACCCTTTTGACAGACAGACAGATGGATAGACAGACAGACAGACAGATAGATGGATAGACAGACAGACAGACAGACAGACAGACAGACAGACAGACAGACAGACAGATAGATAGATAGATAGATAGATAGATAGATAGATAGATAGATAGATAGATAGATAGATAGATAGATAGATAGATAACTTTATCAATTTTCTTTATGTTTTTTTTTTTATGTACTTGCATACGTTTAAAAATGAAATGACATTACTCCCATCCAACACAGTGAAACACAGACACATTAGAACTAAAGTGCAGCATTGTAAAGTTAAAAGTATCAAACTTAAAATTTATAGTAAAAGTCAAAATAGTCAAAATTCTAAATAATGTAAGGAAACAAATCTACACATTTAAAAAAAAAAATATATAAATATGTATTGTACTCAGGGGCGACTGGCTCAGTTGGTAGAGCGGGTCGGCCGATGATCAAAGGGTTGGAGGTTCGATCCCCGCCCTGCCACCTGTGTCATAGTTGTTGTGTCCTTGGGCAAGACACTTCACCCACCTTGCCTCGTGTGAATGTCGATGGTTAGCCTGCTATCGGTGTATGAATGTGTGTGTGAATGGTAACGTGGGAAAGGAAAACAGGTCTCCCTTGCAAAAGAGTCTTCAGTCTCAATGGGATTTACCTGTAGAAATTAAGGTTGAAAAAAAAAAATACTAACTAGATAGATACATACAATTAGATACATTTTCAATTGAGTAATATTTCAGGGCAATTCAGACCTAAAAATTAGCATCTCCTAGTATGTTGAAAACGTTTGTTGTTATTGCACTGTGGGTCAGAGCTAAACGTAATTTAAATTCCTCTGTTTGTCTGGAACATATATGAAGACATTGACTCAGTTGACTCGACTCTTTCTGTGTGATTTATTTAACGTGTCGTGATGTTTCTCCAGGCGAATCTGAAAGCGGATTCTTGCACCAAACCTCTCCTGCAGCGATGCCAAGATCTGGTGAAGATCATCAATGACTATCCTGCTAAGGTAACGTTAACCCTAACACCACTGGCTCACTGTCTGTCTGTCTGTCTGTCTGTCTGTCTGTCTGTCTGTCTGTCTGTCTGTCTGTCTGTCTGTCTGACTCACTAACTGAGATACTCACTCACTCACTCACTCATGGTAACGTTAACCCTAACACCACTGTCTCACTCTCTGAATTACTGACTCGCTCACTCACTCACTCACTCACTCACTCACACACTCACTCACTCACTCACTCACACACTCGCTCACTCACTCACTCACTCACTCACTCACTCACTCACTCACTCACTCACTCACTCACTCACTCACTCACTCACTCACTCACTCACTCACTCACTCACTCACTCACTCACTCACTCACTAACTGAGATACTCGCTCACTCACTCACTCACTCACTCACTCACTCACTCACTCACTCACTCACTCTCTCACTCACTCACTAACTGAGATACTCGCTCACTCACTCACTCACTCACTCACTCACTGACTCACTCACTCACTCACTCACTCACTCACTCACTCACTCACTCACTCACTCACTCACTCACTCACTCACTCACTCACTAACTGAGATACTCACTCACTCACTCACTCACTCACTCACTCACTCACTCACTCACTCACTCACTCACTCACTCACTCACTCACTCACTCACTCACTAACTGAGATACTCACTCACTCACTCACTCACTCACTCACTCACTCACTCACTCACTCACTCACTCACTAACTGAGATACTCACTCACTCACTCACTCACTCACTCACTCACTCACTCACTCACTCACTCACTAACTGAGATACTCACTCACTCACTCACTCACTCACTAACTGAGATACTCACTCACTCACTCACTCACTCACTCACTCACTCACTCACTCACTAACTGAGATACTCACTCACTCACTCACTCACTCACTCACTCACTCACTAACTGAGATACTCACTCACTCACTCACTCACTCACTCACTCACTCACTCACTCACTCACTCACTCACTCACTCGCTCACTCACTCACTCACTCACTCACTCACTGAGATACTCACTCACTCACTCACTCACTCACTCACTCACTCACTCACTCACTCACTCACTCACTCACTCACTCACTCACTCACTCACTCACTAACTGAGATACTCACTCACTCACTCACTCACTCACTCACTCACTCACTCACTCACTCACTAACTGAGATACTCAAATCAAATCAAATCAGTTTTATTTATATAGCCCAAAATTACAAATAAATTTGTCTCGGTGGACTTTACATTTCATACAATATGATATATGATACAATATGATACAATATGATACAATATGACACCCTGCCCTTACACCCTTAGCTCGGCTGAGAAAAAACTCCCAGTAAAAACCCTTCACCGGGAATAAAAAAAAATTGAAGAAATCTCAGGGAGAGTCGACAGAGTAAGGGATCCCTCTCCCAGGACGGACATACTGCAATAGATGTCATAAGTAGAGAAAATCACGAAGGAATTTGATCATTGACCAGGTGATTACATGGTAATACTAAGTAAAGTGCGAATAGTGTGGATGCAGGAAGACTTCAGATGCAGCCAGAGGATCCACACCGTCTCGTCTCCCCCAGGGAAACTAAGGTTTCCATCGCCGGGATTACATCCCACGTCTCCAGGTGGCGCCCTTGACCACTGCACATCATTCGCGTTGATGGTCCAATTCTCAGATAAAACCGGAGGGGGGACCAGATCCACACCGTCTCGTCACGACCAAGGGAAACTGGAAGAGGACAGACAGGCAACCAATGAGCAAGGCAAAAATGAATTTATAAAGATTGAACAAGCAAGCGAGTAGAAAGAGTACTATCCTGATGTGAAGCAATAGCAAACGGGGAGCATCCATTCCTAGGACAGCTGATTCCACACAGAACTCGGAGTCAGTCGAGTAGCATGGAGAGTGCTTGGTAGACGGAGGGAGAGAACCCCCGGGGCAACGCTCAACCAATCATGGAAGATAAACAAAAGAGAACAAATGTCAGAGAAATGGTATCAGTTATGCAATTAGCGTCGGCAGGACAATTCTCAGTGGGAGGACAGCCGGTACTCAGGCCCAGACAAACCGAGACCGAGGCAGCTCCTCAGGGTGATAATAATAACGCTATAACAATGCGAACACAATTAACATTAAAATTACATTGATCACACTCTACCGTTCCCCATCGACACACAATCGGCGCCAGCCCCCCAGACCCAGAGCCTGCCCCCCAGCACCCCGCCCCCAGAGAGCACGCCCCAGTGCGGCACTAGTCCAGAGGAGGACCGGGGCCATAGATAGAGAATAGAGTATAGAATAGGGAAATAGCCAAATACACCGCTGCCACAAGGAGCAACCACTGCCGAATCCCCCGGAGGGGCGGCCCGTACAGCCCCACTCAGGCCCGCCGGACCGGCCATGCCCAGCCCACGAGGCAAGGCCAGAGGTGCCAGGCACAAAGGGCGCGACGCATCCGCCGCCGCCGTCGGCACACCCAGAGCTAGGAAGGGCCGGAGGAGCACCGACGCCGGGCAGCGAAACACAGACGCCAACAGCGACGCCAGAGGGCTGACCGCCAGGCAGGGGTAGATGATTAAAACAGTTTAAAAACAGTTAAAACGCAAATTGCATAGATTGCTTCTATCACCCGCGTCAAACGATTAAAAACATCGCAGTACCCACCTACCAGTGCACCACTCACTCACTCACTCACTCGCTCTCACACACTTGCTTACTCTACTCAACTAACGTTAACCGTATCACCACTGTTTGTGTATTTACACACTGATTTCAAAAACACACACACACACACACACACACACACACACACACACACACACACACACACACACTAATTCTGCCGCCTCACACTCATCCTTTGTGTCACCTCACCAACAGCTGCTTTCAAACACAACTTCTACTGACCGCTGTCACACACACACACACACACACACACACACACACACACACACACACACACACACACACACACACACACACACACACACACACACACACACACACACACACACACACACGCGGCAAGAGGAGCAATATCATATTATGTACTATATATTCTGGTGCCATGATGTCTGTAACATGTAAGGGAAGTGGTGTTGTTGTTATAGTAACCATAGTTTGAACACTGATTTGTACATGGCTCAGTCAGCTGCTTGTCTCCCCAACCTTTCATGTTTAATGCTACAACTCACTCACTCACTCACTCACTCACTCACTCACTCACTCACTCACTCACTCACTCACTCACTCACTCACTCACTCACTCACTCACTCACTCACTCACTCACTCACTCACTCACTCACTCAATAACTGAGATACTCACTCACTCACTCACTCACTCACTCACTCACTCACTCACTCACTCACTCACTCACTCACTCACTCACTCACTCACTCACTCACTCACTCACTCACACACACACACACACACACACACACACACACACAGTGGTATGTGGAAACAGCTGCTATTACTATGCCCTCTAAGATTCACTTTGAGAATCTCCACTTTCTCTTTGAAGGTAAATTGTATTTTGCACTAAATCCAAGATAAAAGGTTTAATTTTGCATCAAAGAAATCTATGGAGGAAATACACATTCTGTGGACTTATGTGTGTTTAGTTAGTTCAATAATACATTCCCTTACATGTTACAGACAGTATGGCACCAGAATAGCATGGCAGTATATAATAAGTTATTGTTCCTGTGTGTGTGTGTGTGTGTGTGTGTGTGTGTGTGTGTGTGTGTGTGTGTGTGTGTGTGTGTGTGTGTGTGTGTGTGTGTGTGTGTGTGTGTGTGTGTGTGTGTGTGTGTGTGTGTGTGTGTGTGTGTGTGTGTGTGTGTGTGTGTGTGTGTGTGTGTGTGTGTGTGTGTGTGTGTCACTGGGGACAGTACAAGTTGTGTTTAAAAGCAGCTGTTGGCGACTTAATGAGGGAGACAAAGGGTGTGCGTGTGTGTGTGTGTGTGTTTGTGTGTGTGTGTGTGTCTGTCTGTGTTTGTGTGTCTGTCTGTCTGTGTGTGTGTGTGTGCCTACAATGATACAGTGAGACAGCCACGTTCACTGCTAGAAAACGTCTTGTCATCGGCCTGTTTTACTGGTGATAATTCCCCGTCCCATCTGAGGAAAATAAACTCTCTTTATGTCATGACCGTTTTCCTGCATTGTTTTGTGTTCAGATGAAAATTACACGTTTGCTTTGGTTTACAGTTTAACACACGTTAGTTTAACAGACGTGAAACAGGGCAGAATCGCTCTGGTGGAACTA
>NC_137233.1:2048924-2104082 GCF_949987685.1 Ammodytes marinus | reverse complement strand
AGGGCGTTCTCCCAGACTGTCCTCTGTTTCACAACAAGCTGCAGTTTCCTCTGTCCGGTCTGCTCACACTAAACCTGGCCCTCAGTATCCTTTACCCAACGTTTAGTATATTTATCTTAGCTGTAGTATATCCTCTCTATCTGTCTGTCTGTCTGTCTGTCTGTCTGTCTGTCTGTCTGTCTGTCTGTCTGTCTGTCTGTCTGTCTGTCTGTCTGTCTGTCTGTCTGTCTGTCTATCTATCTATCTATCTATCTATCTATCTATCTATCTCTTTCTCTCTGTGTGTCTCTCTCTCTTTCTCTCTGTGTGTCTCTCTCTGTCTCTCTCTCTCTCTCTCTCTCTCTCTCTCTCTCTCTCAGGGTCAGTATCCTTCAACCAACGTTTACTACATCTCTCCTTTCCTCAGTATATCCTCTTTCTTACCCAACACCGATACTAACCTGTCTGGGTTTTCTTAAGGGTAGTCAGTGATTCTGGAGAATTCTTACTTGACAACTTTTATTTTTGTCAAAATCAGTGAAAAAAGGGGGCGCCCTTAGCTCAGTTGGTAGGGCGTCCCCCCAATGGGCCTCGGCCAGCAGTGGACCCGGGTTCGATTCCAGCCCGCGGTCGTTCTCTGCATGTCACTCCCCTCTCTGCCCCATTTCAACTCAGTCTCTACACTATCAATAAAGCATAAAAATGCCAAAAAAATATCTTAAAAAAAATAAATAAATCAGTGAAGAACTCCTCACAATCTGCTACCTGTCCATAAGGTGTGTGGGCTGAAAAAAATCCAATGTTAATACACAGCCTTTTCTGTGTGTGTGTGTGTGTGTGTAAGTAAGCCAATGCTTCACCTATTATTCCTTAACGTTCTGCAGATCCATTCGAATTCTTCATGTTCAATTTTGCGTACTGTCTCATCGCGCCAAAGGTGAGTTTGACTAAGTTTTCTTAAAGGTGCTACGAGGAACTTTTCAATATTTCTGAAACATTCTCACTTTTCCCATGACAAAGGCATTAATAAAACAACATAAAAACAGCCTTCTTTTTGCACTGATGGTCTCATTTGCTGTTACATGTAATTTATGATCATCAGAGGAAAAATTATAGCCTGGCGCTACCAGACCATCGTACTTCATTTCATTTGTACAGAAGGTCTGGAAGTGCTGTAATTGGCAAACGTTAACTCACTTGGAGGCGGGTGTCTGTTGAAGTGTAAAACTATTGGATCTGCTCAGTGCCACTCTGGATTAGCCAACCAATCGCATAACGTTTGGTCGTGAGCCGGCTTCTGACGGTGCGTTCAGGGAACTCGGAAATTTCCAACTTCACTACATATTGTAGTCTATGGATCTACCGGTACCTGGCAACGGTAACTTGTTAGAGCCTAACGTTTAGTTATTTGGATGAGAAAGGTTTTAGGCGTCCATACTTTCCCGAGCAGATGCACTGGAACACAGACAGGTCGGAACTCGGAACTACCAAGTCGGAAATTTCCGAGTTCCGAGCGTAATGGAACGCAGCATTCAACTGAAACTGGAGCGCGACTTCGACCTGCCACTTCCTCTGTTCGCTGATTGGATACTCAGAAGTCTGTTCGGAAAAACCTCACTAATACGCCCCACCACCAGACTGACTACTGAAGGGAAAATGAAATTTGGGCGGAAGTAGGTAGGCGGGCGGAGCCAGGCTAGAAAAATTAGACTGTTTCAGAAATATATAAAAGTTCCTTGTACCTTTTTTAAGTGCCACATTTGTTACAATTCCAGAAGTTATTTGAGAATATATAAATGATCTGAGGGGCGCTCCGGTGGCGTAGTGGATAGAGCGTGTACCATATTGGCTCTGGCCTTCGTTGCAGTGGTCACGGGTTCAAATCCGACCCGTGGACCTTTACTGCAGGTCATCCCCCCTCTCTCTCTCTCTCTCTCTCTCTCTCTCTCTGTCACCCCATTTAAACTCTGTACTATCTAATAAAAAAAAGCTTGAAAATGCCAAAAAAATAATCTTTAAAAAAATATATATATGTTCTGATCTGATGCTGCAAATCCTTATGTGTGTTTTTCAGAGTAAGGAGCGTACCCATGACAAAGGCATCAAGAAAAACTATATAAAAATAGCATTCTTTGCGCTGATGGTCTCGTTTGCTGTTGGGAAAATTAGACTGTTTCAGAAATATTTAAAAATTCATCGTAGCTACTTTTAAGTGCCACATTTATTGCATTTCTAGAAGATATTGGGGAATATATAAATGATCTGATGCTGCAAATCCTTATGTGTATCTTGTATAAGGACTAACCATGTGTGTTCGTTCACAGAGCTACCCTCCCGGCCTCCACGGCAGCTCCACAGACAGCGCGTACTTTGTGCTGGTGGACACTTACCTCAAATACTTTCTACCCAGTGAGGGAAGCGTTCCCCCGTCTCCTTTCAATGACTCCAGAGGGTCTGTCACTGCCCCCTCGCCACGGTAGGACGGGTTAATATTTGATGCATGTATGTGTGGATATGGATATGTGAGTTGTACAAATATGGAGATATGGTTGTATGAATTGTGTGGATGCATATGGTGGATGTATTTTTGTATGGATGTATGTGATGGATATTTCATTACATTTTGTTTGATTTTTGTTTATCCTCGGGAGACCAATTGAGGGGTGGCCCTCATTTGCAATGGCGTCGAGTGTATATGAATTGTATAAATATATAAAAAATAAAAATAAAATAATAATAATAATAATTATTATTATTATAAAGTTATTGAGCTGTGGAAAAGGGGTAGGATCCAATAAGTTTATACTTCTTCCTACTCCTTTTCAGGCATATCAATTCAATATGTTATTTGGCCTATCCTAAGGCCATTTTTACATACATTGAGAATTGATATGTACATAAAAATAACATGAATGTATTTTTCCACCAATTTTCTTTTTTATAACTTTCTTTTTCAACTTCAGTCCTCACCATACAAACGATATTCATCTTTATATGAGGGATTTTAATGCCAGTTGCTTTACATGATGTCACTTGTTTAAAAATAAATAAATAAAATAAATAAATTAACAGCAAAACACACACACACACACACACACCAATGGCAGTACCACACAACTTAACATCTAAATCCTTCTCTTTCTAACCTGTACTCCCTCAGAGCCTCCACTGTGTCGTTTGCTGGTTACGGCGTCCACAGCCCGAGTCTGCTGAAGCATCACATCTTCCACCAGCCGTCCGTCACCGCAGACCCCGCAGCCCAGGAGATATGGAGGTCTGAGACGCTGCTACAGGTAAAATACACACACATTCATAGAGAGATAGTCACACGCACCCACACAGTCATAGATAGATAGATAGATAGATAGATAGATAGATAGACACTTTATTGATCCCTTGGGGGTGCTCCTTCAGGGAAATTCAAAAATCCAGCAGCAGCTGTAGTACATACAACAAGACACAAGCAAGTCACTAAAATGCATCAATATACATGGTAAAAAAGTAAAATGCAGATTTATATTTATAAATAAATTTTAAAAAGAAGCAGCAGCAGCAGATATTAGCAACAGTTATTCATGTTACATACACATGGACACTCTTACAGGTAAAATACAATATTAACATCTACAAGACAAACTGTGTGTTAAGGCTGTTTCAGACGGTAGGCGACACTCCGCTCGCGTTGTCGCCTGGCACGCGGCTTTGCGCTGACGGGCGGAGGAGCGCGATTGTGATTTTTCAACCGCCGCGACAAAAAGATAAACAGTTCTCAACTTTTCCAACGGCCCCTACGAGCGCGCGCAAGCGTTCGACAAGCACGGAAGCGACAGTTCCACGGGAGTGCGCCCGCTTGTCGTGCCGCCTGACAGAACGCCGCGCCTTCTCTCTGCCCGCTCGCCTCTCCATTGAGAATGCATTGCCAGGGGCGACAAACGCATTCCGTCTGAAACGCCCTTTACTGTGCTGGTAATGTGTAGTGGAATAAAGTATTTTACGTTTAGAGTAGAAACGTATATAATTCTGGTTTTGAGTTTGAAAGCTAAAAAATTTCAATATTCTAGAAATATTAACAGCTATACTTTAACTTTTTATGCTCTGACTTTAATCTAATTGTGTGTGTGTGCGTGCGTGTGTGTGTGTGTGTGTGTGTGTGTGTGTGTGTGTGTGTGTGTGTGTGTGTGTGTGTGTGTGTGTGTGTGTGTGTGTGTGTGTGTGTGTGTGTGTGTGTGTGTGTGTGTGTGTGTGTGTGTGTGTGTGTGTGTGTGTGTGTGTGTCCTCAGATGTTTGTGGAGATCTGGCTCCATCACTACTCGTTGGAGTTGTACCAGAAACTTCAGTCTCCTCAGGTGAAGGTAAGAGTCAATACTTTCACGCTACTCACTGCAGCAACGCATAGCTGGCTGTCCACTGGCTACACACACGCACACACACACACACACACACACACACACACCCCTAGCCCCATCTGCTTCTTTATTTTATCGATTTTGTTTTGAGTATCTTGCAGTGTGATTACACAGCAGACATTTAGACGCTTCACCTTTTCTTGTATATCATAGAATAAGATTTTAAAATCCCTTTTAGAACTGATAGCGTGTGATTAGTGACAGAGCTACTGCATTAAGGAAAGTTGCATGTGTTCCTGAAATAAGTGCTTTTGCTGCTTTTCCTCATTTGCGTGTGTGTGTGTGTGTGTGTGTGTGTGTGTGTGTGTGTGTGTGTATATAAACGGCATAGTGCACCTTTGATGTTACCAAAGTATCAACAGTTATTTCAAAGAACTTGAGCTACATTACTGCTACATGAGGCTGCATAGGAAATAGTGAAATGTCCCTTTTAACATGCTAACAAAAGCCTTCATCAAAAGCACTACTGTTTGTATACAGTGCACCTCCCTGATACTAAATGCTCCCACTTTAAATACATATTAAAGGTGCTACTAGGAACTTTTAAATAATTCTGAAACAGTCTCAGTTTTCCCTCTGATGATCATAAATTACATGTAACAGCAAATGAGACCATCAGTGCAAGGAAAGCTATTTTTATATAGTTTTTCTTAATGCCTTTCTCACGGGTATACGCTCACCCAGGAACAACAGCTGGCGTAGTAAAAACACTACGGCTTTTGTCCAAAGGGTGCGCTAGAATTAACACAAACTAAAAAGTTCCTCGAAGCATCTTTTAAATGCTGTACATATTAACAAATGTGTTGTTGAGTCATTGTGTTCTGTTCTGTGTCCATCTTGTGAAGAATGAACTGAAACTAAACTAATGACTCTTAATTCAGATTCTTAAATGTTTCATTGGCGCAAAGCAGAACATTTCAGTTTTCATTTTCACTCTGTTAATGTCAATAGTAGGGATGGGAATTATTTAAAGTTACAGCCCCGGAAAAAACTAAGAGACTAGTCTGGATTTTTCTTAAATCTTCATCTCTACATTACTTATTGAAAGTGCTCTAAAGGACAATATTTTTATTGTGAATTTGGTAGAAATGTTGTCAGTAGTTTATATTATAAAACCAAAATGTTCATTGTACTCAAACATATGTCTCTAAAGAATAAAACAAGAGACACTGAACATATGGAGTGGTCTCGTAAATTTTTTCCAGGGCTGTATATGTAAAATTTGATTTAAGTTGAGACACTGCAGGTAAGACACATTTTTTCAAGCACTGGTCAATTTAGAGATTTTTGTCTATTTATCTTCCATAACATGTCTTCTTTCATACTAGTATAAATCAAAGGTCCAACATGTTCATTCAGGTGTTAATTTGACTAAACCTTGTCTGTTTGCGTCTGTATATTTCTCCTATACAACCATCTTTAAAGGACATTATCTCAACATAAGTTTTTTCTTTCAATATTTTTGAAGCAAACATAATTTGTTCATATGTTGTTCATTGTCTGAGTTATGATCAAAAAAAATCTTAAGAACATGCAGAAAAAGCATGTTTAAGACCTCTACATAGTTATTTCAAAATGTGTATAAAAAAACTAAACAGTAATGTTTTAAAAACAAAATACTTGTTTTAACTCTGGCTTTATCCAACATCTCGATTTTTTTTTTAGTTTGATATTACCACATTTTCATATTGCATTTTAATACACAAAATAATAGTCTGAATGTCAGTAATCAACTGGCAAAGTTTCATGATGAAATCTATTAGTTAAATATTTTACTCTTTTCACCTGCAGTGTTTCTCCTTACAATGTTAATGTATAATTTCCCATCCTTATAACCATGTAACCCTTTGTGTGAGTAGTGTAGAAAAGCATCCTACTAGCAATTAAAGGTGGAGTCAGTGATTCTGGAGAACGCTTTTTGTCAAAATTACTCACTGAATATCTCCAATGTTCTGCTACGTGTGTGTGTGTGTGCGTGTGTTGTGGTGTGTGTGTGTGCTGAAAAGCGTAGGCTCTGTTAACAGGCATTATGTTAGTAGCTACGGGGCCCCAAACCCTGCGTCCCTTTGTTTTCCTGCCAAATACAGAGCCTAGGCTGTGTATTAAGTACAGACAGGTAGTGGATCATGAGGAGATATTCACTGATTTTGACAACAGGCGTTCTCCAGAATCACTGACTGCACCTTTAACCGTTGTGTTCTCACAGTCAATATGTGTTTTGTGTTTGTCTCCTCTCCTTGTCTCTACTACTGTTTCCTCCTACAACTTTTTTTTATTCCGACCAAATATTTTCTTTATGACAAACCCCCCATCTTATTTCTGTGTGTGTGTGTGTCTCTGTGTGTCTGTTTCTGTGTGTGTGTGTGTGTTGGCTTCCTTTTGTCCGATTCTTATAAAACCTTCCACTACCATCTGTCCCTATCCCTTCCTTCCTTCTATCCCTCCACTATTGTTCCCCTAATCTTTTGTTGTGCTACTTTTCCTTTTTTAAACATTTTCACTTTTTTTTGGTTGCCAAATATATATTTTCTCTGATAAAAAAAATCACGATTTCAATCTTATTTCTGTGTGTGTGGTTGACTCCTCTTGTCTGATTCTTATGAAACATTCCGTTTCCCTATCCCTTCCACCCTCCTTCTCTATCCTTCCGTTCTTGTCGTTTTCTCTCCTTTCTTTCCTCATCCCCCTGTATTTTTTATTGATCTATTTATTACTCTTTTTCTTTTTTCTTATTTTATTTTATTTTATTTTATTTGTGTGTTGCCTTATTTTTATCCTTTTTTTATTTCCGATTCTTATAAAACCTTCCTCCTGCCATCTTTCCCTATCCCTTCCACCTTTCTATCTCCTTCTCTATCCCTCCTTTTCTCTCCTTTTCTCCCGTCATCCCCCTCTCCTCCCCCCTGGTGGTGGCCTGGGTGAACAGCTGGCCTTGCTGCAGTATCGTCTCAGTATGTCCAGCATGCCGGTGCAGCCCAGCGTTGCTTTACCACCACAACACTCCTACCAAGTACTTTTACCTTTTCATTCACTCCTCGAGGTAAAACACTATAGTTAAACCCCTTAAGCTAACGTCAAGGCTACTTTTCTCATAGGGACGCAATAGCTGAGGCATTAACACTGCTACAGTCAACAGGGAAATGCTTAATAGAAGGCTTTTTTTTTCTATTTTATAGGCGCTACAAGGAACATTTGAAATATTTTCTGAAACAGTCAAATGTTTTCCTCTGATGATCATAAATTACATGCAAACGAGACCATCAGTGCAAAGAATGCTATTTTTATTACATTTTTCTAAATGCCTTTGTCATGGGTATACGCTCACCCAGGAACAACAGCTGGCGTTGGTTAAAACACTACCACCTTTGTCCAAAGGGGGGCGCTAGAATGAACACAAACTGAAAGTTCCTCGTAGCACCTTTTTAAAAATGCCCAACAAAGCTTGCGGTTTGCTTTTTCTAGAACATTCTAATTTTCTTCCTTACACATTTTTTTAGATAGTTATGTTTGATCTTATTTGACATAGAGATCACAATTGCATTGGACAACACATGCTCAATATATTTTAGACCACAACCAAAATTATTAAAGACAACCGAAACTCGCCTTATTAGGGCAAGACACTGCATTCAGAAACATTGTTTGTTTTTCTGAAAATTTAAATTTTTATTCATTCAACAAAATTTGCAATACAAAAAAAAAACTATTGTTTTAATGTCAGTAATCAACTGGCAAAGTGCCTTCTTGATGAGATCTATATATCAAATTGATTACTTTAAAATCAGCAAATTTGGAATTTCCAGAGAAGTATCCTTGACAACAAACGTAATCCTGGAATGAAGCCTTGCAGTTGAAATCAAAGCTTTTTTTTCTTTTTTTTTTTTACTGCTTTGCGTGCGTTTTTTAAAATGTATTTATTATTATTTATTTTAATGCATGATTTTTAACACTCAGTCTGGTGTGGTTTGCTTCTGGCTTTTACGTGTTGATGTGCTTGATACACGTTTCTCTCTCTTTGTCGCTGTTATGTGACGCAAAAGATGATCCTATGAGTTCAACCATCTTTATTTTAACATGAGTCAAAGTAAAACATTTCTTAATTTTCTTAATTATTTTAATTATTTTGCCTAAATTCATGTTGAAAGTAATTTACAACTATATTGGTTGTATATTGACGAGACATTGCATCATTTGAACAAAGCAGCTTTTGCTATAAGCAGGTAATGGAGTATTGAGGTCCCACTTTTCTTTCTAAGTAATGTAATTTGAACATTATCAAGTGATAATTTTAAACAAATCATATAAAGGGAAATAGCTTTTTTCAGAACAGACTTTATAGAAATGGAATATAATATTCAGAAGTATGTTTTAATAATCTCTTGTTTTTTATGAGCTTAGAATGAGCCTTTTATATCTACATAGGAGCGGGGCGCTGAGGCCGCCATGTTGCACCGCCATGTTTCTACAGTAGCACAGAACGGACAAACTTAACGGCCTTACACGTTTTTATATATAGTGGGCGTTCTGGGAGAAATGCACCTGTTGGAAGACCAAGAAGAAGAAGAAGTACTATAGAATAAATAACTAAATACATCTTCACCTTCATCACTTGATATTGTGGAAAGACTTGAGGCAGTGGTGGATGATGCCATCTTTAGTAACTATAGCTTCTTGTCCTTGAAGGCCACCGTAGCTTCTGTAAAACCGTGAGACCTCTTTACTCTGTAGAAAAAACTTTGTGCCGTTGGTGTCTATCTGCTTTGCTGCTTTGGGACTGCGATGCATTTTGATTTGGCTGGAAGTTAGTTCATTAAATTGATGTTTTCACTTAAAATTGATGCAAAAGTTTCATTTTAACTTCTAAATTGAAGGTATAAGGGTCTTTAGCACAATTTTTGGTCAAGTGTCAACAAACCAGAATTTTTAATTTTTTTAATTTTTTTAACTAAGACCTTCAAAGATGTATGATTTCGATTGAGGCCATTTTGGAAGATGGGCTACAAAAAAAAAATTGTTTCTTGACACTCGAACCAAAATAGTTCTACAGACCCTTACCTTCAATTTATAAGTGAAAACTGAACTTTCACATCAACTTGAAATTACCGAGTGTCCAGGCACTACACTAGTTTATTTTTATTTTTTATGTAGCATTTAGTTAAAATGACTTTTTTAAACTTATTTTCTCCGTAGGAACCGTTCACCCCTTCTGAGGAGCATGTGTTGGTGGTTCGTCTGCTGGTCAAACATCTCCACGCCTTTTCAAACAGCCAGAAGCCGGAGCAGATTTCCAGCTCTCCCTCCGCACACTCTCACACTCACGCCAGCCCGCTCGAGGAATTCAAGAGGTAATAGGAGATACATATAACTACTGTGATGTCTTTTACTGTGACGTCACAGTAATATTTACAAAGTAAGTTTTTTTTTTAACCCTATATTTCTCTTTCTGTGATGTCACGAGAAGGAGAAATATAGGGTTAAAAAAAACACTCTTTCTGCCTTTTCTCAGGCTAGGATGAACCGATTTTAATTTTTTTTGCACATTTATACTACATAGGATCTCAGAATTCAATACACCTTCATATTCAAACCGGTGAAGTAGGCCTTTAAGAACCCGAATCTGAAAAATGCTTTTTACTATGTCATCTGGGGAGATAGTTGTATGATAGTTAACATTACACTGTCTAGCAATGATACAAGGAATTCAAGAGGTCGGATACATATGAAACTACTGTAAAGCCCTTTGTTAAGAACCACACATCCACAAAATCGTTCATACTATGTAATTTGGGAAGATAGTTGTATGATAGTAAACATTACATCTGTCTACCAGGGTTTCAAGGATACAGGGATGCTAAAAGGCATTAGATTAGTTAAAGGCCTACTTCACCAGTTGGAATATAAAGGTGTATTGAACTCTGAGATCCTATGTAGTATAAATGTGCAAAAAAAAAATTAAATCGGATCATCCTAGCCTGAGAAAAGACATTTCCTAGCATGAGAAAAGACATTTCTCTTTGTGTGACATCACAGAAAGAGAAATGTAGGGTTGGACAGTGAGACCATAAAACACTCTTTCTGCCTTTTCTCAGGCTAGGATGATCCGATTTAAAAAATGTTTGCACATTTATACTTCATAGGATCTCCGAGTTCAATACACCTTCATATTCCAACTGGTGAAGTAGGCCTTTAAAGTAGCTAGGAGGAACTTTTTAAATATTTCTGAAACAGTCTAATTTTTCCTCTGATGATCATATGATAAATATGTCTACTGTAAAGCCCTTTGTTTAAAACCACAAATCCACAAATCCTTCATCTGGGGAGATAGTTGCATGATAGTAAAGCATCTGAAATGAGTTAGTATAAAGATATTTTAAATAAATCTTTCAATTTGCTTAGACATTGGGAGAAGGACTTTATGATTTGTAATTATTTATTCTGAAGTTTAAACAAATCTCAAAATATTTCTTAGGATCTGTTTTTTTTATTGTTTATTACATGTTATTAGTTGATATTATATTATATGAATTTCCCTGTTAAAAAGCCTAAAATGTTGTATTTTATATTTCCTCCTGTCTACAGAGTGGTGGTGCAGCGTTTTGTCCAACAGAAACTTTACCTGTTTCTGCAGCATTGCTTCGGTCACTGGCCTCTGGACGCATCGTTCAGAGCGGTACGTCTCTCACACACAAGATACATATTTAGTTATATATTTATATGTATTACCCCAAGCGACTGGGGCTCAGTTGGTAGGGCAGGTCGAAGGGTTGGCGGTTCGATTCCCGCCCTGCCGCTTGTGTCGTGGTTGTTGTGTCCTTGGGCAAGACACTTCCCCCACCTTTCCTCGTGTGAATGTCGATAGTTTGCCTGCTATCGGTGTATGAATGTGTGTGTGTGAATGGTAACGTGGGAATGGAAACAGGTCTCCCTTGAAATAGTCTCCGATCTCAATGGGATTTACCTGTATAAATAAAAAGTAAAAAAAAAAAAAATACATATTTAGTAATATATTTATTACCCCAAGGAGCCTTGTGTCTTATAGCTAGTGATAACTTGTACTCTGTGAATTAACAAACAAGCAGCCTGTCGTGATATCATCTTAACTTAGTGATTATTGTAGCCATGAACATTGTAGAAAGACTTTTAGTTTCAGCATTTAGTTTATCTGTAAATATTTTTCAAGAAATATTTTTCTTCAAAAATGCACGGACAGTTAAAGGAATGTTTTTTTTAAATATTCCTTTTAAGTATAGCGTGTCCCCGAAAGTCACTTAAATCAGAAACACACACACACACACACCTGCTGCTATTCCTTTAAATGAGTGTGTGTGTGTGTGTCTGTCTGTCTGTCTGTCTGTCTGTGTCTGTCTGTCTGTCTGTGTCTGTCTCTCTGTCTGTCTGTCTCTTTTTGTCTGTGTGTTTAGGTGTTGGAGACGTGGCTAAGCTACATCCAGCCGTGGAGATACACAGACGAGAAGCCAAACCCTCAGACCGACCAGAACAGAACCGTACCAGACAAATGGTGAGTCTCATTCCAAGTCTTTTTTATAGAACGTGGATTTTGTTTTCTCACAAAGATGACTGAAACAATATAGCAAGTGTTTTTAGTTTTTGTAAAAAAAAATCATCTTTTAGTTACTAGCTTGTTGTCCTTGAAGGCCACTGCAGTTTCTGTAAATTCTCCCAAAAGGAGGGGTTAGCAAGGGAGCACTGACAACTACATAAGACTGCACTATTACACACTGTACCTTTAAGGACTTAATACAGGTGATGATAATTAAGGTGAAAATTTTTTATTTATAGGCTCTGTTTTTTTAATACTTTATTTTTGGAAATAAACACAAAAACAAAAGACAAAACAAAAAAAAACTAACATGGCGTACTCTACTTCACAGGTTTCTAAGGACATTGTTTAAACTATAGACAAATGTTAAGCAGAAAATAAAAAGTCAACGAGGTGTCATGTAGGTTCCTTCAGTACTGTTATATAGTCAAGGAAAGGCTGACGTATCTGTTTACATTTTTCTTGCTTTCTCTGAAATCTCATAACAAATTTTCTCCATATTTAAAGTATTAGAGAACTCTATAAGCCAGATATCAAAGCATTTATAAGCGTTTTAATAGTGATATTTTCCCTTTGTGTTTCCAGGGAGTCTTTTGTCCAGGAGAACCTGCTCATGTACACCAAGCTGTTCCAGGTGTTTCTCAACCGAGCCGTGAGGACCGATCTGGTCAACGCCAAGAACGCTCTGATGGTGTTCAGAGTCGCAAAGGTGTTCGTCCAACCCAACCTCGCCGAGATGATACAGAAAGGTACGAATGGAAGAGAGACAGGCAGGCAGACAGACAGACAGACAGATAGATTCAGTCACTCACTCAGTCACTCAGACCCTGTTTCCACCTGGCATTAATATGTGGTTTTTAGGATCCGATCGCGCTAACTACAGGTGGAAACACGCTCAATGCGCATTGAAATTATCCACATTCGGAGGTGGTTTGAGACCACTTATCCACATACCCATTAACAGTGGAAACGCGTATGCGCATCTCATACACATTAGGCCCCGCCCACTCAACTGCGGTGTACGAGCTGATTTCCATACAGCGCGGGGAATTCGAATCCGGATCGCAAACGCGCATAGAAGACGCATTGTTAAGGCCAGGTGTGAACAAGCATATTACATTTACATATAACGATCGGATTCCTCAGAACCACATATTAATGCCAGGTGGAAACAGGGTCTCAGTCGCAAAGGTGTTCGTACAACCCAACTTCGCTGAGATGATACTGAAAGGTGAAAATGGAAAAGAGACAGACATGAGAACGTACTTAAAGGTGCAGTGTGTAACTTAGGCTGTGTCAGAAAAGTGAACATTTTCTAAGGTAAATTCTCTTAATAAACAAACTTTCCTCACAGGAAAATGTGATCCCTGTGAACACTGTTTGAAGTTAGAAAGCTTCCTGAAAAGTTACTGTTTCACTGTTGTTGTTGTTTTTTTACAGCAGCAGGACCCACAGTTTGGTTTACAAACATATTCTAGTCTTACCTGTTTGGTTCCAGGTTCCTCCAAATAATTTACGTCTGATTTATGATGATAGAATTATTCAATACTAAGAATTATTTGTAGAGAAAATATGTTTAGTAAACTAACTGCAGGCTCTGTGAATGTAAACAAACCCCCTCCTTCAATTCAAATTCATAATGTAAAATATTGTTTAAACCCCAAACATTTCGTTCCTCCCACCAGGAGAGCAGTTGTTCCTGGAGCCGGAACACGTATTACATCACCGCCAGCCCCGCGGTTACCTCGGCAACCTCTCGCCCAATCAGGGAGGCAGCTTCCTGTCGTCGAGGCAACGCGTGGTAACGGACGTGGTGTTCAGAGTGAAGAGTCACGTCTACGCGCTGGAGGGACAGGACTGTCAGTACAAGCAGATGTTTGGGACCGACCTCAGGGCAGCCGTGAGTTTATACACCTGTTTGCAGAGGCTAGGCTGGGTATTACTGTACTGTTTACAGAGCCTAGGCTGTGAAGTAACCACACATACACTATATATAACCTGTTTACAGAGCCTAGGCTTTGTATTAACAACACATACAGATGTTTGGAACTGACCTCTGGGCAGAGATTGAGAGGTGTAGTCAGTGATTCTGGAGAACGCTTGTTGTCAAAATAATTTGTCAAAATCAGTGAGTTTTTCCTCATGATCTGCTACCTGTCTGTTCTGTGTGTGCACTGAAACAAATTGATCAATACACAGCCTAGGCTCTGTATACAGGCATGTTGCTAGTTACGGTTGGGCCTCTTTGATTACATGCCCATTTAGTCTCACACATATTTTTTTTCTTTTTACCCTATGTTTTTACCAGTTTTTTTTGTTTGTTTTTTTTTTGTTTTTTTTTCAGATGTTTCTTTTTACAACAGTCTGTTTTAAAAGTATCTTTTACTGTAAAAGACACCAGTTTTTACAAAAAAAAAACCTTTTTAGGCTGGAGACAAAATACTTAACCATAAATCAGTGTAAAGTTGGTCTAAACCGACTTAATTTTGTAGCAAATTGTTTCACAATTTATTTTTTTCTCCATTATATCCCCAGGTGATGAAACTGATCCAGATAATAGCGTCTGCGCGTCAGACAGCAAAGCGTATCTCAGACCACTGCAGCGAGGTGGCCTCTGGCTCCTCTGTGTTGTCCTGGTTCGGCTTGGGACCGTCACACAGCAACAACACTCTGAGTGAACCGGAGGAGAGCGGGGAGTGTCTGAAGAAAACACACGAGTTCCTGGACAGAGCACTGGAGAACCTCTGCACTATATTCAAGGTAAGAGTCACTGACAATGTTGTTTACTACAAATTAAAGGTGCTACGAGGAACTTTTAAATATTTCTGAAACAGTCCAATTTTTCCTCTGATGATCATAAATTACATGTAACAGCAAACGAGACCATCAGTGCACAACAGAGCGCTCGAGAATCTATGTACTATATTCAAGGTTAGAGGCACTGACAATGTTGTTTACTATCACTTAAAGGTGCTACCGGGAACTTTTAAATATTTCACAATATATTCCCAAGTCAACGGCCTTTTTTTGGGGTGGGGGCGGCCCACATCATTTATTTTAGAAAGAATATTTAAATTTATTTTATTTTTTTAAACCTGTTTTAATTTCTTATTTATTTTTTAACAAAATATATTATGCAAAAGTGATTTTTGACAACTAGGTTTTACAACAGGACATTTTTAGATTTTTTTTTATAAAACATTCAGATTTTAGAAATGTGTTTTAAATATTTCATAATTTTAATTGCATTTGGCGTTTCCATAGCTTAACAAACATTTATGAACATTATAAGGGGAACGTTTCAGTCATTAGTTGAAGTAAAACTAACTTTTTGGGACTGTTTTATTGGGGCACTTTACGACCCAAAAAAAGTATAAAAAAAAAGAAGCTAAAACAAAATACAACTTTAAAATCCCAGAAAAAAATAACTAAATCGTCAAAAAAAGCAAAAAAAAAATACTATTTATGTAATACTTACTTTTATTGTTGTGTCTTTCCCTCCCAGCTGAACAGCGGTCAGCTCTCCCAGCTCATCTCCACTCTGGGCTGTTCTCAGGACGAAGGAAACAACAAGCAGCTTCCAGACTGTATCCAGGGAGACAACGGGCTCATTCTGACTGACCTGGGCCGCAGACAGGTGTGTGTGTCTGTCTGTCTCTGTGTGTGTGTGTGTGTGTGTGTGTCTGTCTGTCTGTCTGTCTGTCTGTCTGTCTGTCTCTGTGTGTGTGTCTGTCTGTCTGTCCGTCTCTGTGTGTGTGTGTGACTGTATGTCTGGCTGTGAGTGTCTGTGTATGTGTGTCTCTCTTTGTGTGTGTGTCCGTGGAGCAACTTTACGTTTTTGAAACAAGTTTTTTTTACAATAAATGTATTATATGTACACTGTGTGCATTATAACTGTTGGTTTAACAGCAATGACTATAACTGTATGTGTTTGTGTGTCTCTCTCTCTCTCACTGTGTGTGTGTGTGTGTGTGTCTCTCTCACTGTGTGTGTGTGTGTGTGTGTGTGTGTGTGTGTGTGTGTGTGTGTGTGTGTGTGTGTGTGTGTGTCTCTCTCACTGTGTGTGTGTGTGTGTGTGTGTCTCTCTCTCACTGTGTGTGTGTGTGTGTGTGTAGATGATCAGCGGTCTGCGTAGGTTTGATATCCGTTACCAAGGCGACCCTGAGCTGCAGCCAATCAGGAGCTACGAGAACGCTCTGCTGGTCAGACTGTTCTACAAGATCTCCTCTCTGGTCAATGACAAGGTGAGAGAGACACGCAGACAGACAAGGAAACAGACAGACAGACAGACAGACAGGGAGATGGACAGACAGGCAGACAGAGAGACAGACAGGGAGACAGGGTGAGAGACAGACAGACAGACAGACAGACAGGGTGAGAGACAGACAGACAGACAGACAGGGTGAGAGACAGACAGGAAGAAAGACAGACAGACAGAGAGACAGGGTGAGAGACAGACAGACAGACAGACAGGGTGAGAGACAGACAGGAAGAAAGACAGACAGACAGACAGTGTGAGAGACAGACAGACAGACAGACAGACAGACAGACAGACAGACAGACAGACAGACAGACAGACAGAGAGACAGAGAGGCAGAGAGACAGAGAGAGAAAGAGAAACAAACAGACAGACACACACAGACAGGGTGAAAGATGGAGAGAGAGAGACACACAGACAAAAATGGCAATCCTAACACACAGAGAGACACGCATGCGCACATTCATACACATACTGTCAAATACAGAAATACAGAGAGTGACACAAATTCACAAACATAAACCTGGTTTGACCCCTTACCCTTTTTTTACTCTTGTCCCCCCTTCCACACACACACACACACACACACACACACACACACACACACACACACACACACACACACACACACACACACACACAGAAACCTGTTGTTTTTAACATTAACCATACTTTCTTTCTCTTACAGTTGGGAGGTCACATGGGCGGGCTGTGTTCCCGTCAGGACTTCCTGGGTCGTTTGTCTCGTCACTTCCTGTCTCAGAGCGACCCATCGAACCAACTGAAGCAAAGCCCCGTCACACGCCGCGCGCTAGAGGCTAACGCTAGCCGGCAGCCCCGCGTAAGCCTGCGCACGCTAGCTAGCTACAGAACGCTAATCATTCTGCTCTTCTTCTACATGTTCTTTGGAGCGGTGATGTCGCTGAATCCGGCCTCCAGCACGTTGCTCATTCTGACTGGAGGGTTTCTGTACGGAGTGCTTATGACCCTGTGTGGGGACAAGCTGAAGAGTCATTAACACAGTCAGGCAGGCAGGCAGACAGGCAGACAGACAGACAGACACATACACAGACAGAGACACAGACAGACAGACAGACAGACAGACGGACAGACAAGCAGGCAGGGGTCCCTACATGTCTACAAGGAATTTAGAGAATTTAGGAATTTCCGACCCAATGTGACCATTTGCATCCGATATAAAGAACTTTAAAGTTGCTACGAGGAACGTTTAAATATTTCTGAAACAGTCAAATTTTTCCTCTGATGATCAAAAAATTACATGTAACAGCAAACGAGACCATCAGTGCAAAAAAATCTATTTTTATATAGTTTTTCTTAATGCCTTTGTCATGGGTATACGCTCACCCAGGAACAACAGCTGGCGTGGTAAAAACACTACCGCTTTGGTCCAAAGGGGGCCGCAAGAATGAACACAAACTGAAAGTCCCTCGTAGCTACTTTAAAATGGTTAATGGGTTAATAAAAACATGTCTTACAAGTCTAAATCTTACAATCTTGCCACAGCCAATGTTTATACAGAATTATCGTGTTATCCTCACGATCGCTGATGTGGGCAGTTTCTAAGCATTGAATAAACCAAATATTCACATCCAGGACTGATATGGATAATGTGTTGTTTTTATTTCAAGTTGATGCTAAAGTTCAGTTTTCACTTCTAAATTGAAGGTAAGGGTCTATAGAATTATTTTGGTTCTATACAGTGTCAAGAATCCAGACCAAATATTTAGGTTAAGACCTTCAAAAATGTATTTTGCCCTTCTGGAAGGTGGGCAAAAATAAAGAATTTGGTCTGGTTTCTTGAAACTTGAACCAAAATGGTTCTATAGGCCCTTACCTTCAATTAAAAAGAGAAAACAAAACTTTGGCATCAACTAGAAATGGCGGAGTGTCCAGGCAGACACACTATGAGGGACCGTACTGTATTTTGAATTGAGACATGTAGGAATTCTGTCAGCATATTTTTCTTGCTTTTCATACGAACGCTCGACTGTTTTGTATGTTTTTTTTTCATATGAACTTGTAAATAATGAATTGCGTTGCTGCTCTGTTGCTAGGACACATTATTTTGTTTTTAATTAGTTTTTACTTTAAAGAGCATCTGTTGAAAGGTGCAGGCCAAAACATACACACTGCACTAACAGAATAACGTGGTTTTTCTCTCTGAAAGCAGAATGTATTTTTGTCCAAAATAATCAATAAACTGTTTGCACTTGTTATATATTTGTTGTATATTTCGTGGAATCATTGACTGGAACTGTTTTTAATCTCACACTGCGGAAACAGCGGATAATTTATGATGAATGAAAATTATAGTTGAACAAGAGTGGAGGGGCTGTCTTGGATGACCTGTCTCTTCAACATTGTGTGGAAGTCGGGTACAGTGTCAAAGGAGTGGCAGACCGGGGTGGTGGTTCCTCTCTTCAAAAAGGGACCAGAGAGTGTGTGCCAACTACCGGGGTATCACACTTCTCAGCCTTCCCGGCAAAGTCTACTCCAAGGTGCTGGAAAGGAGGGTTGGGCCGATAGTCAAACCTCAGATTGAAGAGGAACAATGCGGATTCCGTCCTGGCCGTGAAACAACGGACCAGCTCTTCACTCTCGCAAGGATCCTAGAGGGAGCTTGGGAGTTTGCTCCTCCAGTCTACATGTGTTTTGTAGATCTGGAGAAGGCTTATGACCGGGTTCCCCGGGAGATACTGTGGGGGTTGCTGCGGGTTCTTGGGCGTTCCGGTGGTGTAGTGGATAGAGCGCGTACCATAATGGCTCAGGCCTTTGTTGCAGTTTACTATTTATAACTAAATGTTTCTCAGTTTTTTAAATGTTTGTTAGTTTTAAATATTTCCATGTCTCTTGGAGCACTACCTTGATTTTGTTATATTGTTGTCTGACCCTCAGTATGATGACAATAAACTACTTGAACTTAAAACAGACTTATCTCACTTATAAGATTAATGTTTAACTCAAAAACCTCTCAGGAAGTTTATACCTGCAGAATCATATATGATAGACACATTTTCATCATGATTTCACTATTAAAAATTGTAAGAAATATTAAAGTAGAAATAGCTTCAATAAATAAATATTAGTAACAATACAAGTTATAATCTTTTATAAATAAACATAAAATGTGTGATTTTACTTCATGAAGGAAAACCTCTACAGATGATGAGTGACTAAGTTTCCACAGTAACTAACACTCAGTTAAAGTGATTTCAGATTTTAAATCTACAAATGAGCGTCTTCTGATTCCTCTTTAAACTCAGCATGTATCTGTTCTTTATCTGCCACTATTAAGACAGCAGACCTTTACCCTTTGGGGCGACGTGGCAGAGAGGGTCGGCCAATGATCAAAGGGTTGGTGGTTCAATCCCCGCCCTGCCACTTGTGTCATGGTTGGCGTGTCCTTGGGCAAGACACTTCACCCACCTT
This sequence comes from Ammodytes marinus, assembly GCF_949987685.1. Lineage (NCBI taxonomy): Eukaryota > Metazoa > Chordata > Actinopteri > Uranoscopiformes > Ammodytidae > Ammodytes > Ammodytes marinus. The sequence continues at coordinate 2,084,428 of NC_137233.1, read as the reverse complement.
GCCTGGTGTGAATGTGTATGACTGCTCTATGTTTGAGGTGGTGGTCTGAGGGGCCGTAGGCGCTGAATGGCAGCCACGCTTCCACCACTGGTATGACTGTGTGTGAATGAATGGAACCCTGTAAAGAGCTTTGAGTGCCTAGAAAAGCGCTATATAAATCCAATCCATTAACCTGTCTGTATCTGTTCTTTATCTGTCACTATTAAGACAGCAGACTTTAACCCGCCTTATCTCTCTCAGTGGTCAGATTAATGTTTAACTCAAACATCTCTTCGGAGGTTTCTTGCTTCAAGTTCAGTCAGACTTTGTGTGAACGTCGTGTCGCAGTTTGATTTCACCTCTAAAGCTCCGGCTGAAGGTAAGGCAACAATTCTGATCCAATTTTTTTTGAAAATATTGATAAAAACATCTTATTATTTCACATGTTTAAGATGTATTCATTTAAAAACAGGGAGTTTGCATTTTGATGAACACATTGTTGTATTTGTTAATTCATTAAATGCTTTTACATGCTTTAAAAAAAAAGTAAATGCGACCAAGCTAAATTAAAAGCTAGTTTTCATCAGCAGTCCCTTCGCCTGTTGGTAATAGGAATCCCAAAGTGGAAACATTGACATTTACATGTAAATATAAGAGATTGTAGCCAGTGCACTATTTCCAGTCTAACTCTATTAAGGAAACTTTAAAAAAGCTGGAATTTGTTCAAACTCATAACTCAGTCAGTAAAGGAGCGGAGTTGTTCTATAACATGTGTCTGAAAGCTTGTTACTTTACAGATTCACAACTTTGCATGAAGCCTTTAACTTGTGCTGTCACATGGAAGTACATTTTGTTCCTTATACTTTTACTTTGCACAGAGTGTCTAACATGTGTCTTAGTAGGGAGTGCTTCTTGTATACAGGCTGGCTATACTTGCTTTTTTTTTGACCGTGTTTTACAGTATTTCTTTATATTTGTATTGCAGTAAATCTCAGAGGGAGATAGTTGACCTTTTTACTTTGCGTAAATAAAGACAAAAACTGCAAAATGCTATTGGAGTTTGTGGGGCATTTATGTATTTTCATCATACTACAATTGACGTGCATGTATTAAGTTAGGACATCCTAAATCTTTTTCTGGCTTACTAAATAGTAGGGAAGTATGGGGATTGGAACGCAGGGCAAGTAGGGAGTGCTTGTTGTATACAGGCTGGCTATACTTACTTCTTCATGTTCTACTTCTTGCTCAAATCCTCCTCTACTCATCTGTAGAAACCGTTTGGCCATCTGCTGGGCATCTGTTGTATGAACACATTAGAAATCAGACGATCTTTATTGTCTGTAATTGGCTCACACAGACAGAATTAAAACGGAATAAGTAATATTAATTGGAGGGTGTTGGACAATTCTGAGCATCGAACCCTTAATTTCCTAAATTATGGTCAATTTTGCGCACATTTTACATCAATTTAAAATGGAAATGTCTGAGATGACCAAAATATAATGCAGTAAGGCTGTCAGTGATCCTGTATTGCTTACACATATTGAACGGCTGTATTGTTCATAACTTTTGTTTATGTATTTTAATCTTGCCCCTGTAAAGCACTTTGAATGGCCTTGTGTTTGAATTGTGCTATATAAATAAACTTGCCTTTCCTTAAACATATCAGAGCTTTGTTTAAGCCTTAGGCTCCAACTTATAAATCTACATAAAAGACTAAACAGTCAAAATCACAATAGATCACATCTGTATCTTTAACATAAAGGATAAGCCTGCTCTCCTACAAGTTAGTTAATTATTTCTTGCTGTAGAAAGTTTGACCGTGTTTTACTTGGTGTGAGTTTTTCTTTACACTTGTATTGCAGTAAATCTCAGAGGAGATAGCTGACCTTTTACTTCACTACATTTAGTGACTTTGACTTTGACTTGCAATTGAATAACAAAAAATCAAGATTTGCTATTAAACATGGGACTAGCTGAAAGTATAGAGAACACTTAAACCTGCTTAACCCTTAAAGTGCCAGTTAAACATTAACAGTGATGATAAAGTAATGTGATAATATCATAGTGACAGGAGCCGTAATCAGGAACTTTGCTCTCAGAGATAAAATACATTTCTGTTGATGCCATGAGTTCAATTAGGCAAGTGTATTTCTATAGCATAATCCAGACACAAGGCCATTCAAAGTGCTTTACAGGGGCATGACATACATCAAGATTAAAATACATCAAGTATAGAATAGACATTAGAAAAGCGAATGAGAATAAAACATTTAAATAAAATAAATAAAACATTTAAATAAAATAAAAATTACAGGTTAAAAGGGAAACAGAAAAGTCTTCAGATTTGATTTAAAAGAGCTGAGAGTTGCAGCAGACCTCAAGTTTTCTGAGAGTTTGTTCCAGATATTTGTTGCATAAAAACTGAAAGCTGCTTTTCCTTGTTTAGTCCTAACTCTGTCTGTCTGTAGGTCTGTTTGCCTGTCTGTCTGTCTGTCTGTCTGTCTGTCTGTCTGTCTGTGTCCTTGTTTAGTCCTAACTCTGGGGACTGTAAGTAGACCTGTCCCAGACGACCTGAGAGCTCTGGACGGTTAAAGTTAATATGTAACTAAACTTGCCTACAGTGCAATAGTGATGATATAGTAATATACAGTAATATGATCACATGACAGTCACAGGAGCCGTACTCAGGAACTTTGCTCTCAGATATGAAAATACATTTCTGTTGCTGCCACGTAAGTTCAATTAAAGTTAATATGTTACTAAACTGGCTTACTTTCTGCTCCTACAATAAAGAATCCATAAATTCACTGCAGCTGAACACAAACTAAGTAGAAACACACATTTACACAGTTAAAGTAGAAAAACACAATTAATCAGATCAAATTACAGAAATCCAGACTGTGGCCGTGTCCGGACTGCCATACTGACGTCCTACTCATACTCATTTTGACTTCAATTTGAGTATGTGACGGTTGGGTATGCGAGTTTGGGTATGTGAGAAATTCCCGGATGAGTACTAACTTCCGGGAAGATTTTGGGTATGAATCGATTGTATACTTTTCCTACTCAACCGCCCCACAATGCATTGGGTCAATTCTACCCGCCCAGGAAAATGAAATATTTTCGAGCAAGTTGCTAGGCAACACCATTGTTTGGGGTTCCGCGATCTGACAACTGTACGTGCAGTCATTCATAAACTCTTACAATAGATAAGAGATGAAGATAAATACCTAACAACATTAGAGTCACTAAGTGAAATGAGTGAAGTGAGTCTGATAGTGGAGAGAGATTAGAACAGATTGCTGTTCCACACACCGCGGCTCGTCCAGCTCAACTCACAGACAGCTGAGTGCTGATGAGCCGGACAGAGAGCGTCGGAGGGATCCTCCGCCTCAAAACATAATTATAAAACAAGAGGTCTAAAACACAGATGATGAACACAGGACTGTAAAAATCTAGTTCAATATCTAACCTGTAGAGGGTGGTTATAAGCTTAACAGTGTCTAAACTGCCTGAATCTTATAAGAAGAAGAAGAAATTCTTCATTGCTTGAGTATACTTCAACTGAAAACGTTTTGACGCAGCTCGCATACACAATCGATCTTTGAGTAGAGAGTATGCAGTATATAGATGGTGAGTATGTAGGATGTAGGACGCTAGTATGGCAGTCCGGACACGGCCTATGTTTTTTTAATACCGAACTTACCCTGCACTGGGGGCAAGTTGTGCCACAGGACAACAGTTTTTTTCCGAAAGCTATATTTCTGAAACAGTTTATTTCAGATCCAAAGTTATTGTTGCCGGTGATGCACCACATTCTGAAATATATGTGCATATTATAGTTGGAGACATTACTGTCAAGGCCTCACTTTAAAGTCACTTTCAGTAAAAAGTGGCACATCTCCCCCCACTCTCCCCTACTCATCCGGGCATTTCTTGCATACCCAAACTCGCATACACAACCGTCACATACTCAAATTTACGTCAAAATGAGTATGAGTAGGACGTTAGTAAGGCTTTCCGAACACAGCCTCGAAGAAGCAACTTTGAAAGCAAAGCTGCACAAACTACATATTACTTCACAGTGGAAGAAGATGAACTAGAGCAAAGCTACCATAGGGAGAAATCTAGTTCAGTGACTAAAGCTACTAAGAAAAGGGACTTAGTAAGAAAAATACTACTTGAATGACTATGCAAGTTTTAATGTAGCTGAACTACTATAAGCTACTGCAAACAATTGATGGAAATGAGGATTTGAGTTGATGCGTGTTTCGGTAACACTTTACAATAGGTATATTAATTACCTGTTAATTAATGCTTAGTTAATGCTCTTAACGGTTAGATCATGTTTATTAAGGTTATTAATGTTTAATTAACTGTTAATGTTTAGTTATTAATGGTTAGTTAATGCATGGTTAGGCGTTAACTAAGTGTAATGCTTAGTTAAGGCACATTAAGCATTTCCTAAGCATTTCCTAATGGTTACTTAATGATCATTTAATGTTTGGTATGCATTTACTAAGCATTCACTAACAGTTAATTAGTTTACCTTTATTGCAAAGTTTTACCCGTGTTTCCAATTGATGGAAATGAGTATTTCAGTTGGTGTGTGTTTCTTCTCCAGGTGAAAGTGTGTGTGAGCTGATGCAGTGAGTTGAGCAGCATGGGTCAGAGTGAGAGCAGAGAGGAGGGAGTCCCTCCCTCTAAAACCACTCTGTGTGGGGAACATGACGGCCAGACCAAAGCTCAGAGGTGACATGAGGATCTCTAACTGTCCATGACCCAAATCACTGCACCATCATTATTCACACTCAAAGCTGTGTGTGTGTGTGTGTGTGTGTGTGTGTGTGTGTGTGTGTGTGTGTGTGTGTGTATTTGTGTGTGTGTGTTGTGTTGAACAGAACTGGACCTGGACCCAGCTGTGTGTCCATCAAGAGTGACTGGTCTATGGATAGACCTATTAACTTCAAAGCTGGACAACAGTAATAATTTATTTAACTGTTTGTTGTTTTCAGTCTTTTAAACCTTCAAACATTTAATTATATTCTTCAGAAGCATTTTACATTGTTGTGATTCCATCAGGATCCAACATGGCAAACCAGACTCTCCTGGACCTGGACCCAGCTGTGTGTCCTTCAAGAGTGACTGGTCTATGGATAGACCTATTAACTTCAAAGATGGAGCCCAGTCTGCTGATCAGAGGTCAGAATGTAACTGTTTGTGTCTGTTACTTTCCATCTCTTGTGAGATTAAGTTTAATGGGAGAATCACATTAGTTCTGATTAGAGCATCATGCATCGCATGTTTTACAGATTAGTTATCATCCTTACCTTGATCCTTAGCTGTCTCCATTAGTTTCTGTGGCTGAAGATTAAAAGGTGAATTTCACTCTCTGTGGGTTTTTCTTGGTGAGATATTAAATTTGCTGTAATTGCGCCATGGTGCTTAGAACCCCCCCCCCCCCCCCCCATTGAGGCTCTGTCATTGTCAAACCAGGGTCTTTATCTGCATGTCACTCCCCTCCCTATCCCCATTTCATCTCTGTCTCTCCACTCTGTCGAATAATGCGTAAAGAAATGACCAAATATGATCTCAATAAAAAAAAATCTAATAATAAATCTGTATGAACCGACAGCGTGTTGGACCAGGAGGTCTCAGAGGTTCCCAGTGGTCGGTCTGCCCAGCAGCAACAAACACACCTGGACTCCACATTCATGGTCTGTACATGTACAACAACTACTTTCCATCTGTTCCGTTCATAATAACTTCCATGTTTACTTGGGCCGTCAGTCTGTCCATCATGTTTCTGATGTTTCATATAATATTCTGTTGCAGCTGCTGGAGGAAATCATCGTCACGTTTGTGAAGAACGAGCTGAAGAAGATCCAGAAGCTTCTGAGTCCAGATTACCCAGAATGCTTAGAGGGTCAGAGGGAGGATGAGGAGGTGTTGGACGGTGAGGACGAAGAGCAGAGGAGGAGCAGCAGAGAAGCATTTCTGAAGATCACACTGCACTTCCTGAGGACAATGAAGCAGGAGGAGCTGGCTGACCTTCTGTGGAGCAGTAAGAGGATTTCTCTAGAGGTTCAACATGAATGTGAAATGGGAAATTTACTAAAGTCTCATGAGATCAAGGGGGAAAATGCATTCATGTTTGTATTTTAGATTATTATTACTTATTGATCTTTTCTGCATTTTAAACTATATATTGCTAATTGGTCTTATTTCTACTGTTTTAATTCAGGAAGTCATTCTGACATTTGTCAGCGTGAACTAAAGACTAACCTGAAGAAGAAGTTCCAGTGTGTGTTTGAGGGGATCCCTAAAGCAGGAAACCCAACCCTTCTAAATCAGATCTACACAGAGCTCTACATCACAGAGGGAGGGACTGGAGAGGTCAATGATGAACATGAGGTCAGACAGATTGAAACAGCATCCCGGAAACCAGACAGACCAGAATCAACAATCAGACAAGAAGACATCTTTAAAGCCTCACCTGGAAGAGATGAACCAATCAGAACAGTGATGACAAAGGGAGTGGCTGGCATTGGGAAAACAGTCTTAACACAGAAGTTCACTCTGGACTGGGCTGAAGGCATAACCAACCAGGACATACAGTTCACATTTCCATTCACGTTCAGAGAGCTGAATGTGCAGATAGGGAAAAAGTTCAGCTTGGTGGAACTTGTTCATCACTTCTTCACTGAAACCAAAGCAGCAGGAATCTGCAGCTTTGAAGAGTTCCAGGTTGTGTTCATCTTTGACGGTCTGGATGAGTGTCGACTTCCTCTGGACTTCCACAACACTGAGATCCTGACTGATGTTACAGAGTCCACCTCAGTGGATGTGCTGCTGACAAACCTCATCAGGGGGAAACTGCTTCCCTCTGCTCGCCTCTGGATAACCACACGACCTGCAGCAGCCAATCAGATCCCTCCTGACTGTGTTGGCATGGTGACAGAGGTCAGAGGGTTCACTGACCCACAGAAGGAGGAGTACTTCAGGAAGAGATTCAGAGATGAGAAGCAGGCCAGCAGAATCATCTCCCACATCAAGGCATCACGAAGCCTCCACATCATGTGCCACATCCCAGTCTTCTGCTGGATCACTGCTACAGTTCTGGAGGATGTCTTGAAGACCGGAGAGGGAGGAGAGCTGCCCAAGACCCTGACTGAGCTGTTCATCCACTTCCTGGTGGTTCAGGCCAAACTGAAGAACACCAAGTATGATGGAGGAGCTGAGACAGATCCACACTGGAGTCCAGAGAGCAGGAAGATGATCGAGTCTCTGGGAAAACTGGCTTTTGAGCAGCTGCAGAAAGGAAACCTGATCTTCTATGAATCAGACCTGACAGAGTGTGGCATCGATATCAGAGCAGCCTCAGTGTACTCAGGAGTGTTCACAGAGATCTTTAAAGAAGAAAGTCGACTGTACCAGGACAAGGTGTTCTGCTTCGTCCATCTGAGCGTTCAGGAGTTTCTGGCTGCTCTTCATGTCCATCAGACATTCATCAACTCTGGAGTCAATCTGATGTCTGATGAACAAAAAACATCCTGGCAGTCTAAACTCTTCAGAGTCAATCTAACACATCTCCACCAGAGTGCTGTGGACAAGGCCTTACAGAGTCCAAATGGACACCTGGACTTGTTCCTCCGCTTCCTCCTGGGTCTTTCACTGCCGACCAATCAGAATCTCCTCAGAGGTCTGCTGACACCGACAGGAAGTAGCTCCAACACCAACAAGGAAACAGTCACGTACATCAAGAAGAAAATCAGTGAGGATCTCTCTTCAGAGAAAAGCATCAATCTGTTCCACTGTCTGAATGAACTGAAGGATCATTCTCTAGTGGGGGAGATCCAACAGTCCCTGAGTTCAGGAAGTCTCTCCACAGATAAACTGTCTCCTGCTCAGTGGTCAGCTCTCGCCTTCATCTTACTGTCATCAGAAGAAGATCTGGATGTGTTTGACCTGAAGAAATACTCTGCTTCAGAGGAGGTTCTTCTGAGGCTGCTGCCAGTGGTCAAAGCCTCCAACAAAGCTCTGTAGGTGGACATATGAAACATGTAAACAGGAGAGATGGCCATTAAAATCCAGTTATATTAAGATCCCAGTTATGCTTTTTTCGAAACCCGAAAATCACTGATGTTTGAGCTTATCGATTCTGCTATCAAGTCCAGTAGGTTCTATCGTGTAATGTCACATCTTGAGTCGAGTCACGTCATTCAAATCTATCAATCCAATCAGTTTAGGGTCGCATCCAATCACTGGTCTGCATAGGTTGATTGCCCATTAAAGTTTGTGGAATAAAAAGTCAGCCATTAGGTGCTAAACCAAGGGAAGGCAAATCTGTTGCTCAGTTGCTCGATAATGGGGTCAATATTAATAAAAGTTAACAATCCACATCCCCAGTCAATAGTGCTTAATTTCTTAAATAATAAACAATTATGTTTTTTTTTCCCCACTAACTCTCCTTCAGGCTGAGTGGCTGTAAACTCTCAGAGAGAAGCTGTGGAGCTCTGTCCTCAGTTCTCAGCTCCCAGTCGTCTAGTCTGAGAGAGCTGGACCTGAGTAACAACAACCTGCAGGATTCAGGAGTGAAGCGTCTGTCCGTTGGACTGAAGAGTCGACACTGTCAACTGGAAACACTCAGGTCAGAACTCATCTGTTTGATTAACAAAATCCTGCTCATCCAGCTTCTAACGTCTTCCAACATCTGTAGGATTTTTCCGCAGACATGATTTTCTAAAATACTGAATTCATGATATTTGTCTCATTCCAGTCTGTCAGGCTGTCAGGTCACAACAGAAGGTTGTGAGTCTTTGGCCTCAGCTCTGAAATCCAACCCCTCCCATCTGAGAGAGCTGGACCTGAGCTACAACGACCTGCAGGATTCAGGAGTGGAGCATCTGTCTATTGGACTGAAGAGTCCACACTGTAAACTGGAAACACTCAGGTCAGAATTCATCTGTTTTTTTTAACAGTGGATGTTTTTGCTAAACACATTTGGCACACCTGGAACTACATGTGCAAAATTCTAACTACTGTCAGTTCACTTCACCTGCAAAACAGGCTCAGTGCAGCAAACACTATTAACAATCCTCATGGAGATAACACACACTGTCACTCAGAACACACTCAGAGTATAAACACTAGTCCAACCCCAATACAGAAATGACAAACTTTTAATCTTTACAGTTTGAATAATTTGACTTACTTCACAGAAATTACGTAATATTTTCTTTGAGGAAAGAGTGAAATTCTTTCACATGAAATTGTTAAGTTTATAAAATACCAGTTTTTTTTAGGTTAACAAAAATAAATGAAAATCAGGAGTTTGCTTCAATGAATACATATTTTTTATAATTTATTGATAACATTTCCATATTTAGTATTTATCTGTGTAAATATTCTAGAATTGTAAGTGTATGAGTGTATTTCTGCCAGGGGAAGTTTTTCAATAAAGTGGAAAGGCTAGGCTAAGCTAGGCTGTGTCCGGATCGCAGCCGCTATTATTATTCTGAAGTCTGAGCGTATCTATCAAATCCTGCTCCTCCAGCTTCTAACATCTTCCAACATCTGTAGGATTTTTCAGCTGATATGATTTTCTAAAATACTGAATTCATGATATTTGTCTAATTACAGTCTGTCAGGCTGTCTGGTCACAACAGAAGGTTGTAAGTCTTTGGCCTCAGCTCTGAATTCCAACCCCTCCCATCTGAGAGAGCTTGACCTGAGCTACAACCATCCTGGAGACTCAGGAGTGAAGCTGCTGTCGGAGGATCCAGACTGGAGACTGGACACTCTCAGGTATGGACAGACAACAAGAGCTCACACACTGCTGGTGTCCTTCCCCTCTGGTCCATCATGAAGAAGGACATGTGTTTTCTCTTATAGAACTGGTAGCTCAAATCAAGAGATCTGATTGGTTCATAGCCGTGATAGGAAAACATAACGAAACAAACTACTTATTACTTAATCAGCAAATAATAAATTGAAAGATGTGAGATAAAATATAAACAAACTGAAACCTGTGAATCAATATATATGGGCAGTTAAATGCTTCTGAGAGGGATGTCAGGACAAAGGTGTGGGTGAGAATATTTAGGAATCCCACGATTTGATTCAAAATCGATTTCTCTGGGGGGCACCCTTAGCTCAGTTGGTAGGGCGTCCCCCCTCATGGGCCTTGGCCAGCAGCGGACCCGGTTTCGATTCCAGCCCGATTCTTTGTATGTCACTCCCCTCTCTGCCCCATTTCAACTCTGTCTCTAAACTATCAATAAAGCATAAAAATGCAAAAAAATAAAAAAATCAGAAAGGGACAATTTCAGGACAGGCCTTGTGACAGGACGGAATGACAAAGGGGCTGTTAAAAATGTCTAGGGGGTGTATATACACTCACCGGCCACTTTATTAGGTACAGTGGTTCATTTTCTTGTTAACACATATAACTAATCAGCCAATCACATGTCAGCAACTCAATGCATTTAGGCATGTAGACCTGGACGGGACAACCTATTGAGGTTGAAACCGAGCAACAGAATGGGGAAGAAAGGGGTTTTAAGTGACTTTGAACATGGCATGTTGAGGGTGCCAGGAGGGCTAGTATGAGTATTTCAGAAACTGCTGATATACTGGGATTTTCACTCTAAACCATCTCTAGGGTTTACAGGGAATGACCCGAAAAAGAAAAAAATATCCAGTGAGCAGCATTTGTGTGGACGTAAAATGCTTTGTTGAAGTCAGAGGTCAGTGGAGGATGGACATACTAGTTTGAGATGATAGAAAGGCAACAGTAACTCAAATAACCAGTCGGTACAACCAGGGTATGCAGAATACCATCTCTGAACGCAAAACAAGACCAACCTTGAAGCAGATGGATTACAGCAACATTAGACCCCACCAGGTGCCACTCCTGTCAGCTAAAAACAGGAAAATGGGGCTACAATTATCACAGGATCACCAATATTGGATAATAGAAGATTGAAAAATCATGCCTTGTCTGATGAGTCTCGATTTCAGTTGCGACATTCAGATGGCAGGTTCAGAATTTGGTGTAAACAACATGAAAGTATGGATCCATCCTGCCGTGCACTATCAACCATGCCATGTTCAAAGTCACCTAAACCCCCTTTCTTCCCCATTCTGATGCTCGGTTTGACTTCAGTATATTGTCTTGATATTATATATATATTTATATTATATTCTACTTGTGGCAGACAGCAGTGAGAGATTGGTGGAGACAGTTGATGAGTTTCAGTCTGTTTCTCTGTCACACTGACACACTGAGGAACACTGCTTCATGTTGAACAGCAGTTAGGACTCATGTTGATAGAAAATCATTGTGACTGTGTTTCTTCCTCCAGGGTGGACCACGGTGGAGAGCAGAGGTTAAAACCTGGTCTGAGGAAGTGTAAGTGTGGATCCAGTTTGACTGATGGAGACAAAATGCAGATGTGTATTTTAACTAAATGTATTTAGGTACAAGTTGTATGCACTTGTACTTTACTTGAGCATTGAGCAACATTTTTTTATTTTTATATATCGTAATCCTAATGCAAATATGTAAATATTCCAGGAATATCATGGTTCCAACTTCTCAAATTCTAAATCTGCTGCTTTTCCTTTCAATCATTTCCCTTGTTACCAGGCAAACAATAAATATTTGAATACAAATTATTAATAATAACTTAAATCCACAATGAAAATAAAACTTATTTGCAAATTATTCCCCGCTAAAAATCCTGCTTTAAAATGCATGATTTCATAATGGGCAGGTGACCTAGAGTGCTATGAAAGGTGCCCTCAAATAAAATGAATAATAATAATAATAATAATAATAATAATAATAATAATAATAATAATAATAATAATAATAATAATAATAATAATAATTATTATTATTATTATTATTATTATTATTATTATTATTATTATTATTATTATCTAATATACAGTACAATAGTACGACAGTCACTTTGACTTTTAATACTTTATGTACATTTTCCTGATTATACTTATACATACTTTAATACTTTTAAAATCAGATACTTTTTCTACATTACTCAAGAGGTCTTCTAAGTAGGTCTGTAGTATCCCTTAAGTATATGGTTTTAAGGTTTTCTTTACACCACAGACAAAATGTGTCATCATTAAACTTTATAGAAATGAACATCAGGACACAATCAGAGAATAAACCCTTCAGGTGTCTGATGATAAACTGCTGCTGTGTTGTGTCTCTTTCTCTCCATCAGGGGCCTGTGAACTCACACTGGACACAAACACAGTGAGCAGAGGACTCAAACTGTCTGACAACAACAGGAAGGTGACACGTGTGCAGGGGGAGCAGCAGTCATATCCTGATCGTCCAGAGAGATTTTACCACTGGAGTCAGCTGCTGTGTAGTAATGGTCTGACTGGTCGCCATTACTGGGAGGTTGAGTGGAGAAGAGAGGTTAATATATCAGTGAGTTACAGAGGAATCAAGAGGAAAGGAAACAGTACAGACTGTGTGTTTGGAGAGAATGATCAGTCCTGGAGTCTGATCTGCTCTGATCATGATGGTGGTTGTTACTCTGTCCGTCACAATAACAGATCCTCATCCATCCCCTCCTCCTCTGTCTCTCACAGAGTAGCAGTGTATGTGGACTGTCCTGCTGGCTCTCTGTCCTTCTACAGAGTCTCCTCTGGCTCACTGACCCACCTCCACACCTTCAACACCACATTCACTGAACCTCTTTATCCTGGGTTTGGGTTTGGGTTAATATGGCCTGGTTCCTCTGTGTCTCTGTGTCGTCTGTAGAAGGGAGACAACTTCCAGCCCTGTGGGTTAAACCAGCAGCTTTATGGCGGTTTTGACCCACAATCCACTGCAGCAGAAGTTACATCACATGGACTGAGCCTCCCAGTGAAAACAACCAGCGATGAGACGGTTGTTTCTTGTATTGATGCCTTCTCTTTCCTTGTATGGCACTTTGAATTGACTTTAAAAACTACGGTTGCTACTTGAGTTTCTTTAAAATGCTCGAAAGGGGGGGGGGGGTGCCAAAAACACACACAGTACATATTTCCTTATCCACCTGAGCTTATTTATGTGTGATTTTTTTTTTCTATCACTCCCAAACCGAACATCCCACATTCAAAAACTTTATTTTCATTTAACCTTTATTTATACCTGAAAGATCAGTTGAGGGGTGCTCTTAATTTGCAATGACATCGAGACAAACAAATGCAAAGCAAAAAGAACAATTGTATCCTTGGATACTGTGAAGTGAGCAGCCGCTGCCGTGGTCGACGACGCTCGGGTCCAGAGTTGCGTCGGAGGCTTGGCCCCGTTCATAACTACTTGCTATTCTAGTTAACCAATACCCTTTTGTCGCTTTTTTGTCAACGTTATCAGTCTTTTCCCGCTCTTTTTGTCAAAAAAAATTACCCAAATAAAGGCCACAGAAATGCGGCAAAAAAACCCAAAGAACGAAAAGAGGTCACTTTTGTTTTTTGTTAAATTGTTAAAAAAGTCTATAATTTAATTATGTTTTACCCTTTGATGTGAAACATGAGTCAGAATGATCTTTCTTTGAAAATGTTATTACTTCATTGAATCATTTCCTGATAATAAACACATATGACACACCTCTTTAAATTGGATTTTAGTGATTAATGCACGTCATATCTGCTCCCGATTGACTTTGAATGTCAATAACACCATCTAGTGGACGGATACTGGAACTACACCACACTGACTGAGTTTCTGTGATGATGTAATTCTATGGAGGAAAGGTGCCACACAATGTAAAGACCAAATGGGAAACTCAGAACGCATCATATTTTATGCCAAACGGATCATAAACAAACAATACGAACACATCTTGCAGGCAACAAGCACAGGCCACATATGCTTGATTATTTATAGATTGCCTAATTTGCATATCCATTTAAACCTTTCTGAAAAAATTTAAAAACTAAAAATTATTGTTTTAATGTCAGTAATCAATCAACTGGTAAAGACACCTGCAGTGTCACGCCTTAAAATGTCTCGAGAACACAATATTTATAGTTGTAACCTCTTGTGATGATACAACCTCAAAACAAATTGTAATTCTTAGGAAAATGAAAAAAAAATATCCAAATTTTATGTTTTTATTTCTTTATTTTACATGTAATGACTTATTGACAAACATTATAACAATACTATTGAGCTCATAGCTTATTAGAGTCGTGAAATAATAATAGTCATGAAAAACACAGGTTTTTTAATATAAACATTAATAAAACAAACTAAATTATAGCACATACAGGAAGAAAACTATCAAAAATAGAGTTCTTGGTAACACTTAACAATAAGGGTACATTAATTAACCATTAGTTAATGCTTAATGTGCATTAATTGAGCATTAACTAACTGCTTTGCTTAAGCAGTAGTTAACTAAGCATTAGTTAACTAAGCATTAGTTAATTAAGCATAGTAAATGCTATACCGAGCATTAAACTATACACTTAACTAACTAAGCATCATTAGTTGATGTCTAATAAGCAGGAACTACACATTAACTAACCGTTAATAGCATTAACTAACAGTTAATTAATGTACCCCTATTGTTAGTGTTACCAAGTTCTTAATATACAAAGTTGTGAATAATAATTATTAGTTAAATGGCAGTATTAATAAGCATTTACATAGTGTATTACTATTTTCACGTGTGCGTTTCCACTAGATCTCAGAAAAAACTTAAATACATGATGAAAATATTATGTTAAATGTGTAAAAGTGAAGTGGGCAAACACTTGGTCTTCTGTCATTAAAGGTGATATGAGGAACTTTCAGTTTGTGTTAATTCTAGCGCCCCCTTTGGACAAAAGCAGTAGTGTTTTTACCACGCCAGCTGTTGTTCCTGGGTGAGCATATACCCATGGCAAAGGCATTAAGAAAAACTATATAAAAGTAGCATTCTTTACACAGATGGTCTCGTTTGCTGTTACATGTAATATATGATCATCAGAGAAAAAATTAGACTGTTTCAGAAATATTTAAAAGTTCCTCAAAGCTACTTTAAGTTATACTGCATATAGTTAGTGTTTCCTGTCTTATATTGTGCGTGTGATCCATTTTCACCTGTTCGTCGGTCACTTATGAGGAAATTAGCAACAAATATGTTTGATTAAATGTGTTATATACACCTATAAATAGCACATTTGTGATTCTGAGCTAAATTATTTTCCAGGCACGTGATATTGAATTGGATGACGGAGTATTATGGCCACATCCAGGAAAAATAAAGAAATACATTTTTACTAATTATAAACCGGTATGTCTTTTTTCTCGTAATTTATTATTTATTTTTTCCTGATACTCCGTCGTAGCATTTCGAGTCTAAATTTCATGAAAAACTAAATTAAAAATTCTATTTTGGCTAAAGCTTGAAGCCTAGACAGTGATGAATAGATTACTGCTTTTAATTTGAATTCAGACCAACAAAAAACTTTCCTTCTTTATACCCATGTCAAACATTTTGTTGTGCTTAAATGTTTAAAATAATCATGATAAGGATTTAGGCCTACTAATATATATTTTTTTAAATGTTTTATTATAGGCCTACTTGTCAGTCTTTAATGGTGAAAATGGTTAGTTACCAGCTGGCATGTACAAGAGTTTGATAGGAAATTTTAAAAGTTTTAGCCAATAATTGTCCTAATTGTACTTAAAGATGCATTTCATTTAGTTGTTTCTTGATGTGTTATGTTGGTAGTGTCACTTTGTACTGCTGTCCCCTCCATCTTGGTTTGTATTAAAAAATAGATCTAAACCTGGTTAAATAAAGGTTATAATAACAATCAATCCTTTGCGTTCTCCTCCCATCAAGTAAATGTGTCTCGCCATTTTTTATATTTTCAAACCTTTCCTTGTCCCTTTGCATGTACAGAAATCTATTATATCAGTGATTCTTGAGAAGCGGGACAAAAGCCTGTCTTCCAAAATGTAACTGCTGTTATGTTTAAAAGTAAAGATATTTTAAATTGTAGATGTTTTTAGGGATTAAGAATAGAATGTCTGGAGCACAATTATCCCCTTAAATTTCATTTTATCATTATTATGTCAAATACATGCCACTTGTTATCTTCTCACAACGTCCAAAACAGTGAGTCCACAGAGAATTAATTATTAAAAATAGCTTTTTTCACCAAAATAATCAATTATATAAATTGTCCATGATATAATATTCAGTCCTTTGCGTTCTCATCCCATGGTGACTACAGGGTGATCTCAGGCGGGTTGTTCCTTCTCACTCGAGCCTTTCTGCTCTCTTGCTTCAGCTTCAGCGTGCGTAACTTCTGCTGCCTGCGTTTCTCTCTGTACCAAAGCTGCTCGCAATACTCATCCACACTCAGGCTATTAGCAGCCGCCATTTTATGTTCCTTGTAGCTTTTTAAAGGTCCACTCCACGTATTTCTATCTCTATCCGTCGTTTGCGAGCCCCCCGATTGCGTTATGACGATTTTTCCGATGTGGCTAGGTTGGTTAGGAGCGTGGTTCTGCTGCAGGTAGCGTATTGGGTGTAGGAGGGTGTCTTTGGGGATGATTTGAAGGCGGTATCGGGCCAGGGTTTGACTGTATGAATGCTCGTGGCTGCTGCAGGTGTAGACGGCCGTGTCGCGTAGCTCCAAACGTTGGAGAAGCAAACCTCGTTTAGTGTGAAGGCAGCGGAGCTCGTCTGACTGAGGGAGCTAGAGAGAGAGAGAGAGATTTAGTGTGTGTGTGTGTGGGGGGGGAAGTGTGTGTGTGTATGTGTGTGTGTGTGTCTTTATGTGTGTCTCTCCCTACGTGTGTGTGTCTCTATGTGTGTGTGTGTGTGTGTGTGAGTGTCTCTCTATGTATGTGTGTGTGTGTGCGTGTGTGTGTGTGTGTGTGTGTGTGTGTGTGTGTGTGTGTGTGTGTGTGTGTGTGTGTGTCTGTGTCTGTCTGTCTGTCTGTGTCATTCTCTATGTGTGTGTGTGTGTGTGTGTGTGTGTGTGTGTGTGTCTGTGTCTGTGTCTGTCTGTCTGTGTCATTATCTATGTGTGTGTGTGTGTTACCTCCGTGCTGTGCTGGCTGAGTGTTTGCTGTAGACTGTCTGTAGTCTGAACGCTCCATCTCAGTTCAGCTCTGGAGGACCGAGGAACACACTCCATGAAGGTCGAGTTCCCCTCCACTCCATACAACACCTTCACCTCAACTGACTCTGCTGCTGGAAAAAAACATGTATTTAATTTAAATATATTCAGCAAATTTGTTTGTTTTAATTTTTAATTAAATTTTTTAAATTTTATTTTGTAGTTTTTTCTTTTTACTTTAAAAATAAACTTTTTATAAAAAAAATGTATTGAGTGCATGACTAAACAGTGAGAGACATGATACAAAAAAAACTATTGTGTGGGAGAAATGACTCCTCGAGAATATTGGGTGTTTTGGTGCAAATTTTTAAGGCGAGACACTGTGGGCAAACACATAGTTTTTTGTGGAAATATATTTAGTAAATTAATTCTGTGCCAAGAAAGTTCAGTTACGTCATTGTGAACGTAAGTTGAGAAATAAAAACTAATAGATTCAAGCAGATAAAGAAAAGGAAAAAAAATATATAAAAAACATTTATACCACATGTTAACTTTTCCTTAAAGACCTACTTCAGTATGAAGGTGTATTGAACTCTGGGATCCTAAGTAGTATAAATGTGCAAACATTTTAGAAATCGGTTCATCCTAGCCTGAGAAAAGGCAGAAAGAGTGTTTTATGGTCTCACTGTCTCACCCTATATTTTCCCATGTGTGACATCACACATGGTAACATGTAGGGTTAGGATTAACAGGACAGCTGGGCCAAGGGAAGACTGAGGGAAGAAAAACCTCATTCATTATATTATAATAGTGATTTTATAATGATAGAACGCCGATTCTGTATGGGTGAAATATTCCTTAAAGTTGAAATTACTGCCATTTGTTGCTTCCAACCAACAACTTTCGGAAGAATCTATAGAAAAAACTGCGATCAAATCAACATTTAACAATTATTAATTTTTCATTTTGTAAATTACTATTGCACTTGGATGGTCTGTATCTGTGGAATCTGTCTGTTAATGTGTCTACTTTTGACTTGGTTTTATTGTCAATGTATTTCTCCGTTAGACATTATATGTTTAAAGTTATGGGTTCCCCTCAGAAAATCATTTGGTAACTAATTTGGGGTTACTGTTTCATTTCCATAAAGAGTCCCATGAAATAGTTGTTCAATAATATGATGAGCTGTGAACTTGACTAAAATATGAGGGGAAATTGAGAAAACTGCAGTTGCAAACTACTACCACTAGAGTGCGCCCTACATCTACCTAAAGGACAGAATGGTTCTAGAAGGTTTTTTTTAACTGTATATTCTCTTTGAAAACCAAGAATCTAGATGTTGGATATAGCCCAGAGTTAAAATCTTTAGACACATTTTGGATACAGCCCTTTTTCATTTTGAAAATCGAAAAAATACTATGTACAGGTCTTAAAAAATGCATTTTCCGCATGTTTTTGAGAACAAAATGTCTCTCAAATCAGACAGTTAACAACACATGAACAAATACTTCTGTAATAACCTTCAGAATAGCGCTGAGAATGATTATGGAAAGTTTAGTTGATGTAAGTGCTTTAGAAGTTGTAGATTTCTGGTTCAGAGTATTGAAGAAAAAACTAATGTTGAGATAATGTCCGTTAAAGATAGTTGTATAAGAGAAATATACAGACGCAAACAGACCACTTTAAGTCAAAAACAAACATGAGAAAGGCTTAAAGCACTCACAATCACACACACACACACACACACACACACACACACACACACACACACACACACACACACACACACACACACACACACACACACACACACACACACACACACACACACACACACACATGTACATACATAACAGCACTGCTTGTTCTTTATGTAACTATTGACTGGAAAGTGTCTGAAACAGTTTATTGAAATCAGACGGAGGATTTCCTTACTGTCTTCAGTGATCGGACACTGGCTCCAGGGGTCTCCGTACTTCACATCCTGCCGCCGCGCCCTCCTGAGACACACACACACACACACATACACACACACACACACACACACACACACACACACACACACACACACACACACACACACACACACACACACAAACACACACACACACACACACACACACACACACACACACACACACACACACACACACAGGGAGAGAGAGAGAGAACTTAAAGCGAAATAATAATAAAAAAACAATTAAATGCAATTGTTTTGTCAATTATTTTATACCCTATATATTATCTAATTCATCTAAGGCACACTTAAATATAACTTTGTTTATACAAATATAAATAACAATAATTGTTAATATCCACACAAAAAGTAAGAGACAGTTAATATGGACTGCACTTATACCTTATACCATATTAAAAAAAGAGGAAAACAAAGCCACCACCAACATCAGAAAAAGCATACTGTATGGGAGCATCCTTTAATACAAGAACCCAGCATACATGGAGAGTTTCAAGATGCATTTGAGTGCGATTTTTTATGCTTATAATGTCTAATAAAGTGTGTTATTGTCTGACAGACAGTAGACTCATAATTTGAATAGTATTTAACAGCAAGAGATAACGCAGTCGCCTTTTAGATAAATGACTGGATCCTTTTCACTGTTGTTAGTGTAAATATGAAGCTACTGCCATTATGAACACACAAGCACACACATTCACAGACACAAACACACACATACACACAAACACACCCACACATGAAAACACACACACAGGCACACACACACGCACTCACACAAACACACATGCACACACAGCAGGCCACTACGTAAACACAGCATGTTGTTACAGCCGCAGTTGAGGAGTGTGTCACGTCTAGTTTTAACCTATGATGTCGGTAACTGACCCCGTTTCCTCCTTTCTTTATTTGCCTCATGTCACTTTGACTTTCAGTTTCAGCAATATCTCATGAACGCTCTGAGGGATTTTCTCCAAAATTTGCACAAATATCGACCGATATATTGCAAATGTGTCTTATGTGTGTGTGTGTGTGTGTGTGTGTGTGTGTGTGTGTGTGTGTGTGTGTGTGTGTGTGTGTGTGTCTGTCTGTCTGTCTGTCTGTCTGTCTGTCTATCTGAGCGTGTGTGTGTGCGTGTGTGTGTGTGTACCTCTTGGTAGTGGGGAAGTAGGTGTTGCATTGTGTTCCGTCCCAGGAGCAGTAAGGGTCTCGGGCCAGGCAGCACTGTGCGCAGTCTGACCCGTACAGATCACACCTCTGGAGGGGCAGCTGGGCCACACCGAGACCACTGGACACATACAGCAGTTGCTAGGGGGAGAATACAAGAGGTTTAATTATATTAGATGTTATTGTTATATCTGTCCCCACAGTGTCTATCTGTGTCTATCTGTCTGTCCCCACAGTGTCTATCTGTCTGTCTGTCCCCAGAGTGTCTATCTGTCCCCACAGTGTCTATCTGTCCCCACAGTGTCTATCTGTCCCCTCAGTGTCTATCTGTCCCCTCAGTGTCTATCTGTCTATCTGTCCCCACAGTGTCTATCTGTCTATATGTCTGTCTGTCCCCACAGTGTCTATCTGTCTGTCTGTCCCCACAGTGTCTGTCTGTCCCCACAGTGTCTGTCTGTCTATCTGTCCCCACAGTGTCTATCTGTCTATCTGTCCCCACAGTGTCTATCTGTCCCCTCAGTGTCTATCTGTCCCCACAGTGTCTATCTGTCCCCTCAGTGTCTATCTGTCCCCTCAGTGTCTATCTGTCTATCTGTCCCCACAGTGTCTGTCTGTCCCCACAGTGTCTATCTGTCTATCTGTCCCCACAGTGTCTATCTGTCCCCACAGTGTCTATCTGTCCCCACAGTGTCTATATGTCCCCACAGTGTCTATCTGTCTATCTGTCCCCACAGTGTCTATCTGTCCCCACAGTGTCTATCTGTCCCCACAGTGTCTATATGTCCCCTCAGTGTCTATATGTCCCCACAGTGTCTATCTGTCTATCTGTCCCCACAGTGTCTATCTGTCTATATGTCCCCACAGTGTCTATCTGTCCCCACAGTGTCTATCTGTCCCCACAGTGTATATCTGTCTATCTGTCTATCTGTCCCCACAGTGTCTATCTGTCCCCACAGTGTCTATCTGTCCCCACAGTGTCTATCTGTCCTCACAGTGTCTGTCTGTCCCCACAGTGTCTATCTGTCTATCTGTCCCCACAGTGTGTATCTGTCTATCTGTCCCCACAGTGTCTATCTGTCTGTCTGTCCCCTCAGTGTCTATCTGTCCTCACAGTGTCTATCTGTCTATCTGTCCCCACAGTGTCTATCTGTCTGTCTGTCCCCACAGTGTCTATCTGTCCCCACAGTGTCTATCTGTCTGTCTGTCCCCTCAGTGTCTGTCTGTCCTCACAGTGTCTGTCTGTCTATCTGTCCTCACAGTGTCTATCTGTCCCCACAGTGTCTATCTGTCCCCACAGTGTCTATCTGTCTATCTGTCCCCACAGTGTGTATCTGTCTATCTGTCCCCACAGTGTCTATCTGTCTGTCTGTCCCCTCAGTGTCTATCTGTCCTCACAGTGTCTATCTGTCTATCTGTCCCCACAGTGTCTATCTGTCTGTCTGTCCCCACAGTGTCTATCTGTCCCCACAGTGTCTATCTGTCTGTCTGTCCCCTCAGTGTCTGTCTGTCCTCACAGTGTCTGTCTATCTATCTGTCCTCACAGTGTCTGTCTGTCTATCTGTCCTCACAGTGTCTATCTGTCCCCACAGTGTCTATCTGTCCCCACAGTGTCTATCTGTCCCCACAGTGTCTATCTGTCCCCACAGTGTCTATATGTCCCCACAGTGTCTATCTATCTGTCTGTCCCCTCAGTGTCTATCTGTCCCCACAGTGTCTATCTGTCTGTCTGTCCCCACAGTGTCTATCTGTCCCCACAGTGTCTATCTGTCCTCACAGTGTCTATCTGTCCCCTCAGTGTCTATCTGTCCCCACAGTGTCTATCTGTCCTCACAGTGTCTATCTGTCCCCACAGTGTCTATCTGTCCCCACAGTGTCTATCTGTCCCCACAGTGTCTATCTGTCCCCTCAGTGTCTATCTGTCTATCTGTCCCCACAGTGTCTATCTGTCTGTCTGTCCCCACAGTGTCTGTCTGTCCCCACAGTGTCTGTCTGTCCCCACAGTGTCTGTCTGTCCCCACAGTGTCTGTCTGTCCCCACAGTGTCTATCTGTCCTCACAGTGTCTATCAGTCTATATGTCCCCTCAGTGTCTATCTGTCTGTCTGTCCCCACAGTGTCTATCTGTCCCCACAGTGTCTATCTGTCCCCTCAGTGTCTGTCTGTCCCCACAGTGTCTATCTGTCTGTCTGTCCCCACAGTGTCTATCTGTCCTCACAGTGTCTATCTGTCCCCTCAGTGTCTATCTGTCCCCACAGTGTCTATCTGTCCCCACAGTGTCTATCTGTCCCCTCAGTGTCTATCTGTCCCCACAGTGTCTATCTGTCCCCACAGTGTCTATCTGTCCCCACAGTGTCTATCTGTCCCCACAGTGTCTATCTGTCTATCCCCACAGTGTCTATATGTCCCCACAGTGTCTATCTATCTGTCCCCACAGTGTCTATCTATCTGTCCCCACAGTATCTGTCCCCACAGTGTGTATCTGTCCCCACAGTGTCTATATGTCCCCACAGTGTCTATATGTCCCCACAGTGTCTGTCTGTCCCCACAGTGTCTATCTGTCCCCACAGTGTCTATCTGTCTATCTGTCCCCACAGTGTCTATCTGTCTATCTGTCCCCACAGTGTCTATCTGTCTATCTGTCCCCACAGTGTCTATCTGTCCCCACAGTGTCTATCTGTCTATCTGTCCCCACAGTGTCTATCTGTCCCCACAGTGTATATCTGTCCCCACAGTGTATATCTGTCCCCACAGTGTCTATCTGTCTATCTGTCCCCACAGTGTCTATCTGTCTATCTGTCCCCACAGTGTCTATCTGTCCCCACAGTGTCTATCTGTCCCCACAGTGTATATCTGTCCCCACAGTGTATATCTGTCCCCACAGTGTCTATCTGTCTATCTGTCCCCACAGTGTCTATCTGTCTATCTGTCCCCACAGTGTCTATCTGTCCCCACAGTGTCTATCTGTCCCCACAGTGTATATCTGTCTATCTGTCCCCACAGTGTCTATCTGTCCCCACAGTGTATATCTGTCTATCTGTCCCCACAGTGTCTATCTGTCCCCACAGTATCTGTCCCCACAGTGTCTGTCTGTCCCCACAGTGTCTGTCTGTCCCCACAGTGTCTGTCTGTCCTCACAGTGTCTATCTGTCCCCTCAGTGTCTATCTGTCCCCACAGTGTCTATCTGTCTATCTGTCCCCACAGTGTGTATCTGTCCCCACAGTGTCTGTCTGTCCCCACAGTGTCTATCTGTCCCCACAGTGTCTGTCTGTCCCCACAGTGTCTATCTGTCCCCACAGTGTCTATCTGTCCCCACAGTGTCTATCTGTCCTCACAGTGTCTATCTGTCCTCACAGTGTCTATCTGTCTATCTGTCCCCACAGTGTCTATCTGTCCCCTCAGTGTCTGTCTGTCTATCTGTCCCCTCAGTGTCTGTCTGTCTGTCTGTCCCCTCAGTGTCTATCTGTCCCCACAGTGTCTATCTGTCCCCACAGTGTCTGTCTGTCCTCACAGTGTCTATCTGTCCCCTCAGTGTCTGTCTGTCTGTCTGTCCCCTCAGTGTCTATCTGTCTGTCTGTCCCCTCAGTGTCTATCTGTCTGTCTGTCCCCTCAGTGTCTATCTGTCCATCTGTCCCCACAGTGTCTATCTGTCAGTCCCCACAGTGTCTATCTGTCAGTCCCCACAGTGTCTATCTGTCCTCACAGTGTCTATCTGTCCCCTCAGTGTCTATCTGTCCCCACAGTGTCTATCTGTCTATCTGTCCCCACAGTGTCTATCTGTCTGTCCCCACAGTGTCTATCTGTCCCCACAGTGTCTAACTGTCCCCACAGTGTCTATCTGTCTGTCCCCACAGTGTCTATCTGTCCTCACAGTGTCTGTCTGTCTGTCCCCACAGTGTCTATCTGTCCCCACAGTGTCTAACTGTCCCCACAGTGTCTATCTGTCCTCACAGTGTCTGTCTGTCCCCACAGTGTCTATCTGTCCCCTCAGTGTCTATCTGTCCTCACAGTGTCTGTCTGTCCCCTCAGTGTCTATCTGTCTATCTGTCCCCTCAGTGTCTATCTGTCCCCACAGTGTCTATCTGTCCTCACAGTGTCTATCTGTCTATATGTCCCCACAGTGTCTATCTGTCTGTCCCCACAGTGTCTATCTGTCCCCTCAGTGTCTATCTGTCCCCACAGTGTCTATCTGTCCCCACAGTGTCTGTCTGTCTGTCTGTCCCCACAGTGTCTATCTGTCTATCTGTCCCCTCAGTGTCTATCTGTCCCCTCAGTGTCTATCTGTCCCCACAGTGTCTATCTGTCCCCACAGTGTCTATCTGTCCCCTCAGTGTCTATCTGTCCCCACAGTGTCTATCTGTCCCCACAGTGTCTATCTGTCCCCACAGTGTCTATATGTCCCCACAGTGTCTATCTGTCCCCACAGTGTCTGTCTGTCTGTCCCCACAGTGTCTATCTGTCCCCTCAGTGTCTATCTGTCCCCACAGTGTCTATCTGTCCCCTCAGTGTCTATCTGTCCCCTCAGTGTCTATCTGTCCCCACAGTGTCTATCTGTCCCCACAGTGTCTATCTGTCTCCGCAGTGTCTATCTGTCCCCTCAGTGTCTATCTGTCTATCTGTCCCCACAGTGTCTATCTGTCCCCACAGTGTCTATCTGTCTATCTGTCCCCACAGTGTCTGTCTGTCCCCACAGTGTCTATCTGTCCCCACAGTGTCTATCTGTCCCCACAGTGTCTATCTGTCTCCACAGTGTCTGTCTGTCCCCACGGTGTCTATCTGTCCCCACAGTGTCTATCTGTCCCCACAGTGTCTGTCTGTCCCCACAGTGTCTATCTGTCTATCTGTCCCCACAGTGTCTGTCTGTCTATCTGTCCCCTCAGTGTCTATCTGTCTATCTGTCCCCACAGTGTCTATCTGTCTATCTGTCCCCACAGTGTCTATCTGTCTGTCTGTCCCCACAGTGTCTATCTGTCTATCTGTCCCCACAGTGTCTATATGTCTATCTGTCCCCACAGTGTCTATCTGTCTATCTGTCCCCACAGTGTCTATCTGTCTATCTGTCCCCACAGTGTCTATCCGTCCCCACAGTGTCTATCTGTCTATCTGTCCCCACAGTGTCTATCTGTCTATCTGTCCCCACAGTGTCTATCTGTCTATCTGTCCCCACAGTGTCTCTCTGTCCCCACAGTGTCTCTCTGTCCCCACAGTGTCTATCTGTCCCCACAGTGTCTATCTGTCTATCTGTCCCCTCAGTGTCTGTCTGTCTATCTGTCCCCTCAGTGTCTATATGTCCCCTCAGTGTCTGTCTGTCCCCACAGTGTCTATCTGTCTGTCTGTCCCCACAGTGTCTATCTGTCTATCTGTCCCCACAGTGTCTATCTGTCCCCACAGTGTCTATCTGTCCCCACAGTGTCTATCTGTCCCCACAGTGTCTATCTGTCCCCACAGTGTCTATCTGTCCCCACAGTGTCTATCTGTCTATCTATCTGTCCCCACAGTGTCTATCTGTCTATCTGTCCCCTCAGTGTCTGTCTGTCCCCACAGTGTCTATCTGTCCTCACAGTGTCTATCTGTCTATCTGTCCCCTCAGTGTCTGTCTGTCCCCTCAGTGTCTGTCTGTCCCCTCAGTGTCTATCTGTCCCCACAGTGTCTATCTGTCCCCACAGTGTCTATCTGTCCCCACAGTGTCTATCTGTCTATCTGTCCCCACAGTGTCTATCTGTCCCCACAGTGTCTGTCCCCTCAGTGTCTATCTGTCCCCACAGTGTGTATCTGTCCCCACAGTGTCTATCTGTCCCCACAGTGTCTATCTGTCCCCACAGTGTCTATCTGTCCCCACAGTGTCTATCTGTCTATCTGTCCCCACAGTGTCTGTCTGTCTATCTGTCCCCACAGTGTCTATCTGTCCCCACAGTGTCTATCTGTCTATCTGTCCCCTCAGTGTCTATCTGTCCCCACAGTGTCTATCTGTCCCCTCAGTGTCTATCTGTCCCCACAGTGTCTATCTGTCCCCACAGTGTGTATCTGTCCCCACAGTGTCTGTCTGTCCCCACAGTGTCTATCTGTCCCCACAGTGTCTATCTGTCCCCACAGTGTCTATCTGTCTATCTGTCCCCTCAGTGTCTATCTGTCCCCACAGTGTCTATCTGTCCCCACAGTGTCTATCTGTCCCCACAGTGTCTATCTGTCCTCACAGTGTCTATCTGTCTATCTGTCTATATGTCCCCACAGTGTCTATCTGTCCTCACAGTGTCTATCTGTCTATCTGTCCTCACAGTGTCTATCTGTCCCCACAGTGTCTATCTGTCCCCACAGTGTCTATCTGTCTATCTGTCCCCACAGTGTCTATCTGTCCCCACAGTGTCTATCTGTCCCCACAGTGTCTATCTGTCCCCTCAGTGTCTATCTGTCCCCTCAGTGTCTATCTGTCCCCACAGTGTCTATCTGTCCCCACAGTGTCTATCTGTCCCCACAGTGTCTATCTGTCCCCACAGTGTCTATCTGTCCCCACAGTGTCTATCTGTCCCCACAGTGTCTATCTGTCTATCTGTCCCCACAGTGTCTATCTGTCTATCTGTCCCCACAGTGTCTGTCTGTCCCCACAGTGTCTGTCCCCTCAGTGTCTGTCTGTCCCCTCAGTGTCTATCTGTCCCCACAGTGTCTATCTGTCCCCACAGTGTCTATATGTCCCCACAGTGTCTATCTGTCTATCTGTCCCCACAGTGTCTATCTGTCCCCACAGTGTCTATCTGTCCCCACAGTGTCTATCTGTCCCCACAGTGTCTATCTGTCCCCACAGTGTCTGTCTGTCCCCACAGTGTCTGTCCCCTCAGTGTCTGTCTGTCCCCACAGTGTCTATCTGTCCCCTCAGTGTCTATCTGTCCCCACAGTGTCTATCTGTCTATCTGTCCCCACAGTGTCTATCTGTCTATCTGTCCCCACAGTGTCTATCTGTCCCCACAGTGTCTATCTGTCCCCACAGTGTCTATCTGTCCCCTCAGTGTCTATCTGTCCCCTCAGTGTCTATCTGTCTATCTGTCCCCACAGTGTCTATATGTCCCCACAGTGTCTATCTGTCTATCTGTCCCCTCAGTGTCTATCTGTCCCCACAGTGTCTATCTGTCCCCACAGTGTCTATCTGTCCTCACAGTGTCTATCTGTCTATCTGTCCCCACAGTGTCTATCTGTCCCCACAGTGTCTGTCTGTCCCCACAGTGTCTATCTGTCCTCACAGTGTCTGTCTGTCTATCTGTCCCCACAGTGTCTGTCTGTCCCCACAGTGTCTATCTGTCCCCACAGTGTCTATCTGTCCCCACAGTGTCTATCTGTCCCCACAGTGTCTATCTGTCTATCCCCACAGTGTCTATCTGTCCTCACAGTGTCTATCTGTCCCCACAGTGTCTATCTGTCTATCCCCACAGTGTCTATCTGTCCTCACAGTGTCTATCTGTCCCCACAGTGTCTATCTGTCCCCACAGTGTCTGTCTGTCCCCTCAGTGTCTATCTGTCTATCTGTCTGTCTGTCCCCACAGTGTCTATCTGTCCCCACAGTGTCTGTCTGTCCCCACAGTGTCTATCTGTCCCCACAGTGTCTATCTGTCCTCACAGTGTCTGTCTGTCCCCACAGTGTCTATCTGTCCCCACAGTGTCTATCTGTCCCCACAGTGTCTATCTGTCCCCACAGTGTCTATCTGTCTATCTGTCCCCACAGTGTCTATCTGTCCCCACAGTGTCTATCTGTCCCCACAGTGTCTGTCTGTCCCCTCAGTGTCTATCTGTCTATCTGTCTGTCTGTCCCCACAGTGTCTATCTGTCCCCACAGTGTCTATCTGTCTATCTGTCCCCACAGTGTCTATCTGTCCCCACAGTGTCTATCTGTCCCCACAGTGTCTGTCTGTCCCCTCAGTGTCTATCTGTCTATCTGTCCCCACAGTGTCTATCTGTCCCCACAGTGTCTATCTGTCCCCACAGTGTATATCTGTCTATCTGTCCCCACAGTGTCTATCTGTCCCCACAGTGTCTGTCTGTCCCCACAGTGTCTGTCTGTCCCCACAGTGTCTATCTGTCCCCACAGTGTCTGTCTGTCCCCACAGTGTCTGTCTGTCTGTCTGTCCCCACAGTGTCTATCTGTCCCCACAGTGTCTATCTGTCCCCACAGTGTCTATCTGTCTGTCTGTCCCCACAGTGTCTATCTGTCCCCACAGTGTCTGTCTGTCCCCACAGTGTCTGTCTGTCCCCACAGTGTCTGTCTGTCCCCACAGTGTCTATCTGTCCCCACAGTGTCTATCTGTCTGTCTGTCCCCACAGTGTCTATCTGTCTGTCTGTCCCCACAGTGTCTATCTGTCCCCTCAGTGTCTATCTGTCTATCTGTCCCCACAGTGTCTATCTGTCCCCTCAGTGTCTATCTGTCCCCACAGTGTCTATCTGTCCCCACAGTGTCTATCTGTCTGTCTGTCCCCACAGTGTCTATCTGTCCCCACAGTGTCTATCTGTCTATCTGTCCCCACAGTGTCTATCTGTCCCCTCAGTGTCTATCTGTCCCCTCAGTGTCTATCTGTCTATCTGTCCCCTCAGTGTCTATCTGTCCCCACAGTGTCTATCTGTCTGTCTGTCCCCACAGTGTCTATCTGTCTGTCTGTCCCCACAGTGTCTATCTGTCTATCTGTCCCCTCAGTGTCTATCTGTCTATCTGTCCCCACAGTGTCTATCTGTCCCCACAGTGTCTATCTGTCCCCACAGTGTCTATCTGTCTATCTGTCCCCACAGTGTCTATCTGTCCCCACAGTGTCTATCTGTCTATCTGTCCCCACAGTGTCTATCTGTCTATCTGTCCTCACAGTGTCTATCTGTCCCCACAGTGTCTATCTGTCCCCTCAGTGTCTATCTGTCCTCACAGTGTCTATCTGTCTATCTGTCCCCTCAGTGTCTATCTGTCTATCTGTCCCCACAGTGTCTATCTGTCTATCTGTCCCCACAGTGTCTATCTGTCTATCTGTCCCCACAGTGTCTATCTGTCCCCACAGTGTCTATCTGTCCCCACAGTGTCTATCTGTCTATCTGTCCCCACAGTGTCTATCTGTCCCCACAGTGTCTATCTGTCCCCACAGTGTCTATCTGTCTATCTGTCCCCACAGTGTCTATCTGTCTATCTGTCCCCTCAGTGTCTATCTGTCCCCTCAGTGTCTATCTGTCTATCTGTCCCCACAGTGTCTATCTGTCCCCACAGTGTCTATCTGTCCCCTCAGTGTCTATCTGTCCCCTCAGTGTCTATCTGTCCCCTCAGTGTCTATCTGTCCCCACAGTGTCTATCTGTCTATCTGTCCCCACAGTGTCTATCTGTCTATCTGTCCCCTCAGTGTCTATCTGTCCCCTCAGTGTCTATCTGTCTATCTGTCCCCACAGTGTCTATCTGTCCCCACAGTGTCTATCTGTCCCCTCAGTGTCTATCTGTCCCCTCAGTGTCTATCTGTCCCCACAGTGTCTATCTGTCCCCTCAGTGTCTATCTGTCCTCACAGTGTCTATCTGTCTATCTGTCCCCACAGTGTCTATCTGTCTATCTGTCCCCTCAGTGTCTATCTGTCCCCACAGTGTCTATCTGTCCCCACAGTGTCTATCTGTCCCCTCAGTGTCTATCTGTCCCCACAGTGTCTATCTGTCCCCTCAGTGTCTATCTGTCCTCACAGTGTCTATCTGTCCCCACAGTGTCTATCTGTCCCCACAGTGTCTATCTGTCCTCACAGTGTCTATCTGTCCCCACAGTGTCTATCTGTCCCCACAGTGTCTATCTGTCCCCTCAGTGTCTATCTGTCCTCACAGTGTCTATCTGTCCCCACAGTGTCTATCTGTCCCCACAGTGTCTATCTGTCCTCACAGTGTCTATCTGTCCCCACAGTGTCTGTCTGTCCCCACAGTGTCTATCTGTCCCCTCAGTGTCTATCTGTCCCCACAGTGTCTATCTGTCCCCTCAGTGTCTATCTGTCCCCACAGTGTCTATCTGTCCCCACAGTGTCTATCTGTCCCCACAGTGTCTATCTGTCCCCACAGTGTCTGTCTGTCCCCTCAGTGTCTATCTGTCTATCTGTCCCCACAGTGTCTATCTGTCCCCACAGTGTCTATCTGTCCCCACAGTGTCTATCTGTCCCCACAGTGTCTGTCTGTCCCCACAGTGTCTGTCTGTCCCCACAGTGTCTGTCTGTCCCCACAGTGTCTGTCTGTGTCTATCTGTCCCCACAGTGTCTATCTGTCCCCTCAGTGTCTGTCTGTCCCCACAGTGTCTATCTGTCCCCTCAGTGTCTATCTGTCCCCACAGTGTCTATCTGTCTGTCTGTCCCCACAGTGTCTATCTGTCTGTCTGTCCCCACAGTGTCTATCTGTCTGTCTGTCCCCACAGTGTCTGTCTGTCCCCACAGTGTCTATTTGTCCCCACAGTGTCTATCAGTGTCTATCTGTCCCCTCAGTGTCTATCTGTCCCCACAGTGTCTGTCTGTCCTCACAGTGTCTATCTGTCTGTCTGTCTATCTGTCCCCACAGTGTCTATCTGTCCCCACAGTGTCTATCTGTCCCCACAGTGTCTGTCTGTCCCCACAGTGTCTATCTGTCTGTCCCCTCAGTGTCTATCTGTCCCCACAGTGTCTGTCTGTCCCCACAGTGTCTGTCTGTCTGTCTGTCCCCACAGTGTCTATCTGTCTGTCTGTCCCCACAGTGTCTATCTGTCTATCTGTCCCCACAGTGTCTATCTGTCTGTCTGTCCTCACAGTGTCTATCTGTCCCCACAGTGTCTATCTGTCCCCACAGTGTCTATCTGTCTATCTGTCCCCACAGTGTCTATCTGTCCCCACAGTGTCTATATGTCCCCACAGTGTCTGTCTGTCCCCACAGTGTCTATCTGTCTGTCCCCACAGTGTCTATATGTCCCCACAGTGTCTATCTGTCCCCACAGTGTCTATCTGTCCCCACAGTGTCTATCTGTCCCCACAGTGTCTATCTGTCCCCACAGTGTCTATCTGTCCCCACAGTGTCTATATGTCCCCACAGTGTCTATCTGTCCCCACAGTGTCTATCTGTCCCCTCAGTGTCTATCTGTCCCCACAGTGTCTATCTGTCCCCTCAGTGTCTATCTGTCTGTCTGTCCCCTCAGTGTCTATCTGTCTATCTGTCCCCACAGTGTCTATCTGTCCCCACAGTGTCTATCTGTCCCCTCAGTGTCTATCTGTCTATCTGTCCCCACAGTGTCTATCTGTCTATCTGTCCCCACAGTGTCTATCTGTCTATCTATCTGTCCCCACAGTGTCTATCTGTCTATCTGTCCCCACAGTGTCTATCTGTCCCCACAGTGTCTATCTGTCCCCACAGTGTCTATCTGTCCCCACAGTGTCTATCTGTCTATCTGTCTATCTGTCCCCACAGTGTCTATATGTCCCCACAGTGTCTATCTGTCCCCACAGTGTCTGTCTGTCTATCTGTCTATCTGTCCCCACAGTGTCTATCTGTCTATCTGTCTATCTGTCCCCACAGTGTCTATCTGTCTATCTGTCTATCTGTCCCCACAGTGTCTATCTGTCCCCACAGTGTCTATCTGTCCCCACAGTGTCTATCTGTCCCCACAGTGTCTATCTGTCCCCACAGTGTCTATCTGTCTATCTGTCCCCACAGTGTCTATCTGTCTATCTGTCCCCACAGTGTCTATCTGTCCCCTCAGTGTCTATATGTCCCCACAGTGTCTATATGTCCCCACAGTCTCTATATGTCCCCACAGTGTCTATCTGTCTATCTGTCCCCACAGTGTCTATCTGTCTATATGTCCCCACAGTCTCTATATGTCCCCACAGTGTCTATCTGTCTATCTGTCCCCACAGTGTCTATCTGTCTATATGTCCCCACAGTGTCTATATGTCCCCACAGTGTCTATATGTCCCCACAGTGTCTATATGTCCCCACAGTCTCTATATGTCCCCACAGTGTCTATCTGTCTATCTGTCCCCACAGTGTCTATCTGTCTATATGTCCCCACAGTCTCTATATGTCCCCACAGTGTCTATCTGTCTATCTGTCCCCACAGTGTCTATCTGTCTATATGTCCCCACAGTGTCTATATGTCCCCACAGTGTCTATATGTCCCCACAGTCTCTATATGTCCCCACAGTGTCTATCTGTCTATATGTCCCCACAGTGTCTATCTGTCTGTCTGTCCCCACAGTGTCCTCTCTTGAGGGAAATGTCATAGAGGTGGTTCATATGTATAAATATCTTGGTGTCTTGATAGATGACTCCCTTTCCTTCAAATCCCATATTGATAATCTTGTGAAGAAACTGAAACTTAAATTGGGTTTCTTCTTCAGAAACAAATTTTGTTTTTCTTTTGAGGTGAAAAGGCAGCTTGTCACTGCAACATTTTTATCCAGTTTAGATTATGGAGACCTGATGTATATGAATGCCTCATATCAGCTAAATGTCTATGTAAGATTGATGCTGTTTATAATGTTTCTCTGAGGATTATTGCTAACTGTGGAGCCCTGACCCATCACTGTGAATTGTATTCTCGAGTGGGTTGGCCCTCTTTGTCAGGAGGCTGGGACACTGGTGCACTTTTATTTATATTGCCATGCTTGGGCTACTGCCCTCCTACATCTGTAACCTAATCACACGGAGAAGTGTTGCTTCTTACGGTATGAGTTCAAACGATCAGTTGTTGCTGTCTGTTCCATTTGCCCGCACAGAACTGGGAAAAAGGGTTTTCACCTACTCTGCTCCCTCTACATGGAACATGCTGCAAAAAGACTGGCAAATAACTGAAATGATTTCTTTGAATGCTTTTAAATCCAATCTGAGAGCACTTGAGACCACATTATTTACGTGTAGATGTTTTTTTATTAATTTTAATTTACTTGTAACTGTTTTTTATCATTTTACATTTCTGTTTCTATGTTGTGAGTGTATGCATGTAACTTGTTGCTGCCTCTTGGCCAGGACTCCCTTTAAAAAGAGCTTTTTAATCTCAATGAGACTTTCCTTGTTAAATAAAGGTTAAATAAAAATTAAAAAAGATGGATGTGTGTATGTCAACTAGATGACTAGATTTTTTGATGATCTTTGATTATGAATTTGGACCGATGGGCAGACGGACAGACAGACAGACAGACAGACAGACAGACAGACAGACAGACAGACAGACAGACAGACAGACAGACAGACAGACAGACAGACAGACAGACAGACAGACAGACAGACAGACAGACAGACAGACAGACAGACAGACAGACAGACAGACAGACAGACAGACTTACTCTCTTGGTGGACAGCTCCATTCTCAGGATTGGAGTGGGACTCTGTTGGATGAAAAGAGAAAGTTGATGAATTTCAAAGTATTCTGAAACCTAAACCCAAACACTGACTGTTAGTGGACAAAGTGGATCTGTTTCAGTTTCAAGTTTTATTTTGGACAAATGTAGATTAACAGTGAAATGTACTGGACAATATCTCCTCATGATCCGCTATCTGTCTGTACTGTGTGTGCGCTGAAACAATATCCAGTGTTAATACACAATCTAGACTGTAAACTGGTATGTAAACAAAGGGGGCCCACCATAGCACACACAGTACAGACAGGTAGCGGATCGTGAAGAGATATTCACTGATTTTGACAAAAAGTGATTTTAACAACAAGCGTTCTCCAGAATCACTGACTCCACCTTTAAGTGATACTTAAGCCTTGCATAGATTGAGGAATGTGATTATAAATATATAGAGTGTCTGTTCTCTTCACTCATTGGGTTAAATTACCCAAAACGCCATTTTATCCACTTCACTGACACTGACACTGACACACACACACACACACACACACACACACACACACACACACACACACACACACACACACACACACACACACACACACACACACACACACACACACACACACACACACACACACACACACACACACACACACACACACACTTCACTGACCGGAGCTAGAGTTTCACAAAGAGAGTGAATGACCCGCGACCATACTGGGGTCACTCTGAATGAGGTAGGGAGAGATTTGATATAGGGCAAGAGAAATAGGTCTGTTGAAAGCTATCTGGCTACTCTACATCCATATGTGTGTGTGTGTGTGTGTGTGTGTGTGTGTGTGTGTGTGTGTGTGTGTGCGTGTGCGTGTGCGTGTGCGTGTGTGAGTGTGTGTGAGTCACAGTTGGGAGAAAATTCACCATCCGTTCAAGTGTCGCAACCACTTATTATATATCGTATTTCTAAAGGGTCTTATGTTACATCCAAGCCATCGCCAAACGAGTTGACACAAAGTTGATTAAGCCTATTATCAGCTCCACAAAACTCTCTGTATTTCTCAGTATGGCAGCGTTTACAAACTGGTGTCGCCCCCCCACCCCTGACACTGGTGCAGGAGCTCAGAAAAATCCCAAGAAGAGCCCAAGAAATGTTTCAGTTGTTGATTCTACTGCTATGAAAAAACCTGGACGTACAGCAGAAGGTATGAAATCCATGTGCCATCACTGAAGGCTTTACCTCATGTAGATTACGGTTATGTCGAGTTCATTCTCAACATTTCAACATTTTTGTCAAAGTGATTAATGAATAAAAAACAAAAACATCCTCTCACTGTTTTACTCACCCGTAAAATATGGCTGTACAGTCAATACCAGCTGCTTTATGTGTGTGTGTGTGTGTGTGTGTGTGTGTGTGTGTGTGTGTGTGTGTGTGTGTGTGCGTGTGCGTGTGCGTGTGTGTGTGTGTGTGTGTGTGTCGCTGGTGGAAATGGGCAAGTTCCTGTGTTAATCTCAGTCATAACTAAACACACAATGAGTTTCTGCTTTCCTGTTTGTTTGTGAATGTTGTTGCATATTTTCTTTCTTCCTTCCCTTCACCTGTGCTCTATATAAAACAAACACACACACACACACTCACTCACACACAAACACTCACTCACTCACCGAATGGACAAACTTAACTGCCTTACACGTTTTTATATATAGTGGGCGTTCTGGGGAAATGCAACTGTTGCAAGACCAAGAAGAAGAAGAAGTACTATAGAATAAATAACTAAATACATCTTCACCTCATCACTTGATATTGTGGGAAAGACTTGAGGCAGTGGTGGGTGATGCCATCTTTAGTAACTATAGCTTCTTGTCCTTGAAGGCCACCGTAGATTCTGTAAATTCTCCTACATGGTAGGGGTTAGCAAGGGAGCGTGGACATCTACGATGTACCTTTCAGAATCCCTAAAAAGGTCTTAAAATCGCCCGAGGACTTTTATGGCTAAATTCCTGG
>NC_137233.1:1986424-1991424 GCF_949987685.1 Ammodytes marinus | reverse complement strand
CTGACTCAACCAATAACACTAACCTATTGTTCTACTGAGTGGGGGAAAAAAAGATTCACCTGTACTTCACGTGTGCCACTGTCTGTTGTGTGATTGGTCGGACTGGTGTGACATCACAGCTCTTCTGTAGATATCAGAAGTGAATTTATGAGACACAGAGTCTCTCAGTGTGACCTGCAGTCGACTTCAGACAGGTAAGCATCAAACTAAACTATACACTCAAAATGTTGTCAATTTGAACGAATATTTATTCTTTACGGTAATACGTACTAGTTACATACAGGCTGACAAATATCATTTACTCTCATTACTAGTTGTGAAAAGCCTGATCATGTTCAAGACAGATTTGTGGTGGAAATTAAACTGCCGTCCGTCTGCTCTCAAAAGGTGCTACGAGGAACTTTTAAATATTTCTGAAACAGTCTCAGTTCTCCTCTGATGATCATGAATTACATGTAACAGCAAACGAGACCATCAGTGCAAAGAATGTTATTTATATCTTAATGCCTTTGTCATGGGGTATACGCTCACCCAGGAACAACAGCTGGCGTGGTAAAAAAAAAATGACATAGCAACTAGTCAGAAAGAGTCCAGCTGAGTTTTTACAACTGAATGGTTTCAGCAGCGACTGCATACTTTGATCACTATCACCAAGCTGAGGTTGTATTAATGCCCATAATAGCACTGTGAAAAGCAGATCGTATACTTGAGATATCTGATTGTCAAGTCTGATACAATCTTGTGGGGGATGTTGTCACTGTCACTTTCCAATATCTCCGGAGTTTTTATTTGGCTTTTGTGATGATAATCTTTAAAAAAAAAAAAAGTTTAACCTTTGTAAATTAAAAAAAAATGTTTTAATGTTTTATTTCTTCTATTTAATTGTTGTATTTCTATTCATATTTTTAATTTGCTTTTCTAATGTGTATTCTATACTTGATATCAAATGACCTCTTTTTGGAGCAAGGCCTAGTCAACATGTCACTAGTTAAATATAATGAAATGTAAGATAAACCTAAAAACACATGAGAAAAAAGAGACAAATACAGTCCAGAGTACACACTAAAATAACAATTTTGAATATTATGCAGTGACACATTGAAACACTCCAAAATTTACCATTAAAAAACGTGTGAGCCGAGTTTTAAAATCATTAATCTGTTCTGAATCTGCACATTATGGGCCGGTTTCGCAGACATGGATTAAGCCTAGTTCTGGACTAAATTGTACTTTCAATGGACAATCTCCATTCAAAATTCCATTTAGTCCAGGACTAGGCTTAATCCATGTCTGTGAAACTGGCCCAAAGTATTGTAAACTAAAGTTTTAATTAATTTTTTAGGAAATAAAGCTCATCAGCGATCCAGACAGACTGACATCAGGATTTTGAACAACTCACTTCAGTAGAACCCTCACAATGAAGGTAAGGTTCACATGTTTCTGTGTTAGTTCTGTATGCTAACTGGTCTACTCAGGTTCTTTTAAATGCTTATGATGCCCAACAGTCGACGAAAAGTCACAGCATTAGATTAGATTAAAATAAAGGTGAAGTAGGAAATAATTCCACATTTATTCTGTCTGCACCAGTCCCTGCAAACCATCAAAACCACCATCTACAAGCCTTAATGTTAAAGGCCTACTTCACCGGTGGAAATATGAAGGTGTATTGAACTCTGAGATCCTATGTAGAATAAATGTGCAAACATTTTAGAAATCGGTTCATCCTAGCCTGAGAAAAGGCAGAAAGAGTGTTTTATGGTCTCACTGTCTAACCCTACATTTTACTAGTGTAACATCACACATGGTAAAATGTAGGGTTAGGATTAACAGGACAGCTGGGCCAAGGGAAGACTGAGGAAAGACTGAGGGAAGATAAACCTCATTCATTATATTATAATAGTGATTTTATAATGATAGAACGCCAGTTCAGTATGGGTGAAGTATTCCTTTAACACAGTGAAGCGCCAAATCTTAATCCATGTTAAAGCTGGGGTATAAGATTTCTGATTGGTCAAAGTTAACATGAGCTGTACACTTTGACCAATCAGAGCGAGGCTCCGATTCTCTGTTATTATTGGCTGTTGGGACTGTCCATTCACTTTGGCACGACGTTGTTGGTGTAGAGCGTGTCAGGGAGGGACCATAGGGGAGGGACCAAAGAGAACAAGTGGAGCGGTTGAGGTATTTGGATTCGAATCTCTATCCCAACTGCCATTTTCTCCCAACCAAGCACATACAGTACATATGTCAAACATCTCAACATCTTCTCTGTTCCAGGTGGTGTTATTTGTCCTCCTCCTCATGGCTCCAGTGTTGATCAAATGCTACAAGCGCGTTCTGCCTGTCGACTGCAGTGACATCCACCGCCAAAACTCTAACAGCCCCAGTGGAGTGTACACCATCCACCCCATTGGATCCACGTCTGCTGTACAGGTACGCTACACCCTCTAGTGCACACACATTCACCTGTATTTACTAAAGATGTTGTAATTGTATCACCAACACTATATAATTTAAAGCTTACAGCATCTTTGAATGTACTGTTTGTTTGTTTGTTTGTTTGTTTGTTTGTTTGTTTGTTTGTTTGTTTGTTTTGAGACAATATTTTGGCATTTTCTAAGGCTTTATTGACAGTGTGTAGAGACAGAGATGAAATGTGTCAGAGAGGGGAATGACATGCAGAGAACGACCCGGGCTGGATTCTAACCCGGGTCTGCTGTGAAGAGGACAGATAGACAGACAGACAGGCAGATAGAGAGGGGAATGACATGCAGAGAACGACCCGGGCTGGATTCTAACCCGGGTCTGCTGTGAAGAGGACAGACAGACAGACAGACAGACAGACAGACAGACAGACAGACAGACAGACAGACAGACAGACAGACAGACAGACAGGCAGATAGAGAGGGGAATGACATGCAGAGAACGACCCGGGCTGGATTCTAACCCGGGTCTGCTGTGAAGAGGACAGACAGACAGACAGACAGACAGACAGACAGACAGACAGACAGACAGACAGACAGACAGACAGACAGACAGACAGACAGACAGGCAGATAGAGAGGGGAATGACATGCAGAGAACGACCCGGGCTGGATTCTAACCCGGGTCTGCTGTGAAGAGGACAGACAGACAGATAGACAGACAGACAGACAGGCAGATAGAGAGGGGAATGACATGCAGAGAACGACCCGGGCTGGATTCTAACCCGGGTCTGATGTGAAGAGGACTGAGACTCTATGGGAGGAGGGGGGCTATAACCACTACACCACAAGCATCCCCTCTTGAATTGAGTTTTGTGATGAATGTGTTTGTTTGTTTGTTTGTTTGCAGGTGTTCTGTGACATGGAGTCATCTGGAGGAAGATGGACGGTGAGTTTGTCTGATCATTGTAAACTAAAGGGATACTCACTCTCCAGCAATTTCCTAAAAAAATCTAAGAAACTAGTAACACAAAAATAATGCCTCGCAATGATGACCTATTTGAGGTGGTGCTTTTTCCATCCACTCTCCACTCCCCCACCCCACCTCATACACACACACACACACACACACACACACACCATTTAAATATCCCCCTTTCCAATGGGAATGGTTTCACCCAGCATTTGGTTCTGGGTCAAATGAATCTGAAGTAGACTGGCCCTGCGTTCCAAATCACATACTCTTTCTTTTTACTACACTACATACTAAAGTACAGAAGAGTTTTAGTCTTTTTACTACACTACATACTAAAGTACAGAAGAGTTTTAGTCTTTTTACTACACTACATACTAAAGTACAGAAGAGTTTTAGGGCCACAGACAGGAGAGAAAAAAAAATCAGATAAGGAAGATTGTTTTAATTATGTTGAGAAATATCAAGAATTTTGACGAATACTGCAAAATGCTATTGGAGTTAGTGGGGCATCTAGGTATTTTCAGCATACTACAATTGTCGACGTGCATGTATTGGGACATCCTACATATTTTTCTGGCATACTAAATAGTAGGGAAGTATGGGGACTGGAATGCAGCGACTGTTTGTTCTCATCTGGGCTCAGCTTTCTGTATGACTCTATACTGCTAAATTGCTGCCAAAATATGCCTTTAATATTCATCTTCTTTTCACATTTTTTTTTCACGTCTATTAAACTGAACTGAAATTGTACTGTATGAAGACATGATCAGTCCGATATCTGTGTGTTTAGCTGAGGAGTGTGTTTAACTCCTCACTCTACGCCCCCCCCGCCCCCCCTCCCCACCACCCCAGGTGTTCCAGAGCAGGATGGACGGCTCAGTGAACTTCTACAGGCCCTGGGATCAATACAGGAGGGGCTTTGGGAACGCTGCTGGGGAGTACTGGCTCGGTGAGAAATGAAACCAAACCAACAATCAATTGACTCAATGAATCTCACTGTTCATACAGTCCAAGCGTTAAAGGTTCAGTAAGTTAGCAGTCCCCTCCCTCGTCCCTACGTCACCACCACATGAACACACAGCCGTCTATAACTTGTGTTTAGTCTAAAGGATATGTCTATAGGGAATGTAAAAGAATATTTAAATAAAGAATATACACTTCAAAACAAAATGTAAACATGTTGTGTATGTTTGTACGCAGGTCTGGAGAACATCCACCAGTTAACACGTCAGCGAAGGTACGAGCTTCTGGTCGAGATGGAGGACTTCAGTGGAAGGAAAGGGTTCGCTCGTTACTCCTCGTTTTCTATCGGAGCGGAGTATGATGGATACACTCTGCGTGTGTCTGGATTCACCAATGGAGGGGCAGGTATTTAGTTTTCCTGTGTTTCGTTTCTTTATGTATGTTTCTCTCTGATGTAAAGCGTTTTTGAATGACCTCCAAAAAGGCGCTATATAAACCTTTATGCTAATAAATCCTATATAAAATCATATCAATTATTATTATTATTATTATTATTATTATTATTATTATTATTATTATGTAATTATAATAATAATTAAAAAGTCACGGTTCAGATTTGTACGGTATGGTTCTCAGTTA
>NC_137233.1:1956424-1961424 GCF_949987685.1 Ammodytes marinus | reverse complement strand
GATTGTTTTCCATTGCTAAAGTCATATGTTGCGCTAGCATTAGCAAGGTAACAGTTGGTGTTAGCCAGGTTAACATTGTACTGCTGTTTAAAATGGTTTGTCGATGATAAATTGTGTTAACCATTTTAACTCACATGTTAACCGCATGCAGTGTTGGAGTTGGGTGCAAACATAGTTAGTAGGCTTTTTAAACTATTATTTCACTGGGGAATTTGAATGAGAAGTAGCATAGCAGGGTTGCTCTCTTTCTATATAGCCTAGCTAACTTTAAATTTGGGAGGGAAAAAGCTAACTTGTACACTCTTATTTCACACTACATTTGTTAAGCTTGTTTGGGTGATTTATGTGACACACTATGTTGAACTTATTGATGAAGCCATTCATTTGATTTCACATTCTTTTTTTCTTCCTTTTTTTGCAGACAATGCCAACCAAACCACTGTTAATGTCAAGAAGAGACTCATTATACTTGGTAAGATAAAAATAGTTGTTGTGTTAGGTTTGTTAGTTAGGTAACCAGTATCGTATGGCATCGTGCAAAGCTATGCAACGTAGCAAAGTCACACTGTGTTTTTATTAAGGTTAAGCAAGTTTTTAAATTAAAATGTAATGTACCTATTTTCCATTTTTCCTCAAAAAACAAGAATATATGTGCCCTTCTCTGGGGAATAGGGACCTTTAGAAATGTGCCCCCTGCTAGTCAGCCAAGCATTGTACTTAGCTGAATAGTACTCCAAAACGCCCCATTTACATATTGTGACTTCCACATACCCTACATTAGGAAAATAATTTTAAATTATTAGATCATTTTTGAGATTATTATTTCATAGTGGGGTAAATGTGCCAGTCATCATGTACATGAGTGTGTTTTGGGGTTCTAGGAATGTTAAAATGATGGCTTTTGACGGAGGTAGGCTGTGTATACTAGAGACTACCTTTTATTGTGCTAAGCTTACTGGATGTGTGTTCCTAGATTTCTGCTGAACAGAAATATAAGGGCATCTCTCTTCTCGTCCTACTATTGAAAGGATGTCAAATAGGCGATATTTTCCAAAATATGGCATCTTCCTTAAGATTTTGTATTCCTGTACATAGTAGAGCTGGACTGGCGTTCTACCTTGGTTTACAAGTAAAGGGTACACTTTTGTTTTTACTTCAATTTTTTATGAGTTTAAGTACAACATCTCAGGCCTTTTCTATGCATTCAAAGGGATTATTTCTCTCATTCTGTTACCAAATTATATTGAAAATATGCCACCCTAAAATGATCTTATGCAAAGATAGCAAATCCATGTAGCATGCTGACCACAGGTATGTACACCAGAGAGAGCGCTCCGTCTCGAGAGAAATAAGCCTTTTGTGTTAACAGAAAGTTTTTATTAATTTGTGTTTTATCTTAACTCTTAATGGGAGCAAAGACAAATAAAAAGGGTTGCATTTACATTTTTGTTGAATACATTTATTATAATTTGTGTTTGTTTATTTCAGGTGAAAAGCTCCTGTCCGCTGACCAGTGGATGGTCAGCATCAAGGGAAAGGTGGCATATCAAATCAGTCAGCAACACAACTTTGCTGCTGCCTTGGCTTCCTATGTCGATTGCTTCTATCTCTACAACAAGGGGGTCGGCCTGCACAACATAATTGATACAGAGGTGAGCACCGAAACCTTTTTATTAATACAGAAACTCCTGCCATACTATTTTGTCTAAGTGGCTCAAATGTATGAATTAGGGATGTTAAACGAGTCATTGTTTGCGTGTCGACGTGTCGGAGGCATGAATCGACAAATCGATCGATTTACTGTGCCATTTAAAAAAAATAAATAAAAAAAGGCAGTGTTCCTTTTTTTTGCGGCAGCATCACGTAGTTGTGGTGCTGATAAACTGCGCTTTCCTTTAAAAACACTGCTGCCGCCCGCTGTGTGTGTTCAGACTTCATCTGCATCAAAGCTTTTTGATAATAAAGAGAGGCTTTAATTTTAAAAACGCTGTCCATGCGTCGGAGGTGAATGTAACTTACTCGGCTGAAAACAGAAAGTGCAACATATAAAGCATAACCTTTTAATATTCGTCTACGACCGTGATGTTAATTTAACTTTATGCTGCATATGTTGCACTGCACTGTTGACACACACCGGACCTGCAGCGCGCTCGCGACCACACATGAACTCGCATGACGGACGTCTCCCATGTCCCCAAAACATCTAATAAAGTAAAACCCCCGATTTATCGATTTCTATTTTTCGAGTCGTCTTAAGCACGTGTCGAAAATCGAGCCGAGAATCGACACATTGTTCACATCCCTAGTATGAATACATTCTTTGTGAACTTGTTTGCTTACATTTTTCCTTTGTGGAGTACCATGATGCATGTCATGTACTGTATCAGTTCAGAAAAAAGCAAAACCATGAAGTGGGTCAAGAAAATATTTAGATAACTAATTTATTGCTTTTGTGTGTTAAAAATGATTTCTCAGGATAAACCCAGTAGAGGGAACTAAGTGTGCCGCCAAAGTCGGAACCATCAGAAAGACGGCCGCCTGGTTAACAAAAAGCTGTATTCCCAAAACCCTTGGATGACGACTTTCCTCACCAATTGACTAAGTTTCAATGGAAGACCTCAAAGTAGGTAAGTACACACACACACACTGAATGGATGTTGTAAATTGAAAATGTGAATGTACGCCTTTTTAGTTTATTTATTTGATTTTGTTTACTGACATTCTCTTAATTTTACTCTCCCCTCCATGTGCATCAGAAAGACACCCCACGCTGGACAAATCCTTCTTCCATCAGCTACTTCCATTCTTCTTATTGAACCCCACCAAATGCAACTATCAGGGTTCGTACAGATGCTTGTGCTTGGATTTTCTCTGCAGTGTTGTAATTTAACTATTGTTTTTATTTTTTATTCTGTAAATTTTAAAAAAATTGAGAAGTCATGCCAAGGTTAATCAGTTGAGAATTTTTTTTCCGTTTAAACTTATCGGACAATGTCACTCTGACTGTTCATTCATGTTCTCCTTTGTAAATTACACCAAATCCCGAGTTTGTGTTTGTTATTGACTTGTAGATACAAAGAAATAGCATGCTAAATTGACGCTCAACACCGTTAGCAATTAGCTGACCAGCTACTTCTCAATAATTTATTGCTCCAAATTCATGTTGTTAGCTAGTAGTTGAGGTCAAAT
The DNA here is from genome assembly GCF_949987685.1 of Ammodytes marinus. Taxonomy (NCBI): domain Eukaryota; kingdom Metazoa; phylum Chordata; class Actinopteri; order Uranoscopiformes; family Ammodytidae; genus Ammodytes; species Ammodytes marinus. Next base: position 1,958,235 of record NC_137233.1, on the reverse strand, counting down.
AGTATATAAATAGTATTTATCTTAATATGAAGATGAATCTGGTAAAAAAGTATGAGGATATCTAAAAAGGAAAAAAAAAAGTCCCATTCACCACGTAGTGTGATACTAGTGTAACCTGTTGTGGTCATTTTCAGGACTTTCGTCCCCGGTAGAGATTTTGTCACACATCCCATGTTGTTCACTGGGGTCATATTAGTCTATAACAGTTGAGATATTCTACGCTAAATGAAGCGCATACAAATCTTACCCAGGACCTAGACTATAGATAACGTAAGCTCGGGGGTTACTTCATTGTAACGTGATGTTACACTCAGCTGGGTTAGCTCGATGCAGCTCCATTAAAAAAATGTATAACCTAATCCATTAATCACTGGTAACATTAGTTACAGAACCAAGATCCAAAATTTGAATTTTGTGAAGCTGTCAGAGTCGTTGCGGTGTGCTGCCAAAAAGTTATTTCAGTCCACGGTCCCAGCATGTTAACGCTATGTCGGCACATTTGTACTGATGCTTTATTGGACCAGAGCCCTCTTAGTCCCGTTTACGTTCTGAAATCATGGACGTATATTGGCTTAAATACCTTTTTTATTTGACTGTAAGACCTTTTTGGGAGGATCACTTTTTGGCAACACACCAAGATACACAAACTGTAATCTGGCAACCTAGCAATATTGAAAGTGTCTGGTCATACACAAGCTCAAGAATGTATTTAAATATACAATATCTGGGCATACATTTATACATATTTTTAAAATTCAGCCCGGGAAAAAAAGGAGTGCAAAGGCTGTATTTGCCCTTTGTTATTCTTTAATTTTTCTTACATGTGTGTGTGTGAGTGAAATACGTTTCTAATTAGTAACCATTTCCTACATCTAGACCTATTGATTATCGCTATGGCATTTTCGACAGAAGCACTGCAGCGCTGATATAGTGACAACATTTGTCCCTCTCATGTGATATTGCTTAAGTTTTTTGTTTTTTTTAACCTTTATTTATACAGGTATATCCCATTGAGACCGAATACTCTTTTGCAAGGGAGACCTGAAAAGTATAGTCATGTTGTTATTAACCTGATAAATGGTCATTTTGGGCATATGAACTAAACTGATAAAGGTCTCCTTAGGGCCATACTCTCCAATTTGGTGATTGTCCATATACATTATATTATGAACACCCTCCCATTTTACAGATAAGGCAATGTTGTAACTTGACTAAATGTCGAACATTTCAAGGGGTATGAATACTCACACGTACATTTATTTTATTGGGATTTTATATGATACACCAACACAAAGTGGCGCATAATTGTGAAGTGGAATGAAAATGAAACGTGGTTTTAAAAAAAAATTATAAATAAAAAACTGAAAAACGTGGCGTGCAAAAGTATTCAGCCCCCTGAGTCAATGCTTTGTAGAACCACCTATTGCTGCAAATACAGCTGCAAATCTATTTGGGTATGTCTTTACCAGCTTTGCCCTTCTACAGACTGACATGTTTGCCCATTCTTTTTTTAAAAATAGCTTGAGCTTCAGATTTAGCATCAGATTGGATGGAGAGCGTCTGTGAACAGCAATTTTCAAGTCTTTCCAGAGATTCTCAATTGTATTGAGGTCTGGACTTTGACTGGACCATTCTAACACATATGCTTTGATTTAAACCATTCCATAGTAGATCTGGCTGTATTTTTAGGCTTGCTGTCCCTCTGGAAGGTGAACCTCCACCCCAGTCTCAAGTCTTTTGCAGACTCTAACAGGTTTTCTGTCCTGTATTTGGCTCCATCCATCTTCCCATCAACTCTAACCAGCTTCCTT